>NC_142387.1:14290160-14505160 GCF_059441005.1 Hippichthys cyanospilos
TACAGATATCGGCGACAACTCAAGAATCGTGTTCTTGTACAATTATCGGTTTGAAAAAAAGACACGTGGAATATCCCCATTAAAGACAAACATTTCCTGATTCTCCTATGCAGATGTTAGCTGAAAAACACGGTTTATTGAACGCATATGGAAAAAAAATATAAACAAGGCTAATGACTGGAATTTTGGTGATAGAACTCATGAATAGAAACCACTAAAAAAAAGCCTTCTTACATAAGTTGGAAAAAAAAGCAGTAACGCTTTGACGTCAATGTCAATTAACAGAGGAAAATATCATCAAAAGCGGTTGTGTATTTCATTTTCCGCAAACCTATAAAACATATGGATTTGCGTTTCTGTTTCTGCGATTTTGATTGTCCACAATAACACCCAAGATTCACGAGATAATCGGCAAGTCTCATTTATACAAGTAAAAGTGCTAGTTTCCGAAAATTGTTTTTCAAATGAAACATCTCCTTGTTCTGGATATCTAACAGGAATTAAGCCGCGTTCCATTTTTCAAGCCACGCAATAAGCCCATCGATTATTAGGATGCTTTTCAAAAAAACGTAAGCGCAAACGCTCGCGGTAATGCTCTCAGTCAACACGACGACCAAATAGATTTTCTTTTCTTCCGCCCAGGCGCAGATCATAAAGCAGCCACTTATTTTCCTCTCCATTGTTGCATTCGTTGGGACGGAGCGCTCGTAAACTTCCAGCCGGCGTATTTGCATAGTATTTCAAAAAGTTCGGCTTCACACAGGTCGCGCGAAAAAAAAAAAAAAATGCGGCTTTGCGCTCATGTTCAATCAGCGGCATCTTTTCTCCCGCCAATAAGTCAACACGATAAGCATTCTTTAGCCTACATCGCATTTCCGAGGGAGAGAGGGGAAAAAAAAGCCAGGGGAGGGCGTCTCAATTCCGCCGCCGTTGCGTGCGCGCGCTGTGCCAGGAGCGTCGTCCTGCTGGAGAAAAGGGACACTTCCCATTTGCATTTAGATGAGGGCTGTAATAGAAAAAGCACAGTGATGAATCTGCCGCCCAAGACAAGGCTAATGTGCTTGTATTTGGAATAAAAGCGCAGAATTAAACACTCTGGAGTGAATCGGGATGACGGAATGTGACTGGAAGGGCGACGTGTGTGTTTGGGGGTCCCGTGGTAAAGTTATTGTTCCGTTTTCGGCGTTTTTTTGGAAGGCGTCAAAACGACGGGTGAACGTGTGATACGCGTGCTTGGAATTTGGTAACGATTGGACAAATCCCCAAGGAATCGTTTGTCTTCAAGTATCACTTCAAAAATGGCTAAAACGGTGATGCTGCAAAACAAAATGGCGGACTTCCTGTGTCTTTTCGGGGATAGCTTCTTGAGAGTTTTTGGTCGGTTTTCTCATGATAGACATGCCCGCCAAATTAAAACTAGCATTGGGGACTGATTTTCCGAATATGTTTGACCAACTCTTGGAAATGGACAAAATTGGTCAAAAATGTTCATTTGAAAATGGAATGCTCCAATTCTTATTTTGTGCTTGGCTTCAAGACTTTTTGGTGGGTTTTCTGGAGATAGATATGCCTTCCAAATTTCACGTTGCTGAGTAGAACCGATTTTGAGCGCTGGATTTTCCAAGCCTTTGAAACAACGGTTGGAAATGGACAAAATTGTTCAAAAATGTTCAAACCAAAATGGCTGACTTCCCGTGTCTTTTCAGGGATAGCTTCTTGACGGTTTTTGGTCGGTTTTCTCATGATAGACATCCCCGCCAAATTAAAACTAGCATTGGGGACTGATCTTCCGAATGTTTGACAAATTCTTGGAAACGGACAAAATCAGCCAAAACTGTTCATTTGAAAATGGAATGCTCCAATTCTTGTCTTATTTTGTGCTTGGCTTCAAGAGACTTTTTGGTGGGTTTTCTGGAGATAGATATGCCTTCCAAATTTCACGTTGCTGAGTAAAACTGGTTTTGAGCGCTGGATTTTCCAAGCTTTAGACCAATGGTTGGAAATGGACAAAATTGGTCAAAAATGTTCAAACCAAAATGGCTGACTTCCCGTGTCTTTTCAGGGATAGCTTCTTGAGAGTTTTTGGTTTTCTCATGATAGACATGCCCGCCAAACTAGCATTGGGGACTGACTTTCCGTATACATTTGACGAACTCTTGGAAATTGACAAAATTGGTCAAAAATGTTCAAAGCAAAATAGCTGACTTCCTGTGTCTTTTCAGGGATGGATTCATGATTTTTTTTCATGAGTTTATTCAAGCCAGTAAGCCCAAACTCATGACTTAAAACAGGCGTGGCTTTTTCAGATGTTTTTTGAGTCTACTCGGGAAAACTGACGCACATGATGATTAGCCAATTTGTCAAATTGCCACAGCATGTTAATATGGATCTGAGTTTTTTTTTATATTTCGCTACCATTTAAGTGAATGACTTTGTTCAAATTACGAGAGCATGTTCCATTCTTCACAATGCCCCAACTTGCAGTTAGACACACACATACGCACTTAGACAAAGTACAAAGGAAATGAACTACTCGTCACGTCGGCTCGTCGACATGTGATTGAAACAGAATGTGACGCCTCGTCAAGGCGGCTGCTTGATTTTCCTCCGCTGCTAAACGAGGTTTGGGATATATCATTTGGACCCTAAGCCACCCTCGCCCCTCCTCCCCTTCATATCTAATTTATCGCCATCTGCTCAGCTGGGCTGTAATTCCGCACACCGACTGACTCTCTCACCAGCGTTTTATCTGCTAACATTTAGCAACGTCTAATTAAGAGAAAACGTAAGCGGCGATGCAGCGCCGTAATGGCGGTCGTAATGGCGTCGATATACTGTGCGCGCGCCTGTTATTATTCAACGGGGCTAATGAGAGGACGACAACAGCCGTAACGCTTGACGTGATTAAAGAGGCGACACAACATCAACGGTTTGCAAATAAAGGTTGTCAAGGTCAAGGCAACGCGGCTGAATTGATCATGTACGCTAACTGCAACACGGAAAGTTCTCGAGGGCACTGATTTTCAATACGGGATCCCGGTGGGGCCGCAAAGTGATTTGCATAAAATTTATCATGTCATATAATTTAAAAATGCGCATATGTGAACCCAATAAAACCTATGATACTAAACCAATTAAGTTTTCCTACTTTTGATTTGGACCAATTAAATGCTCTGAAATGATTGTGACATAAAGATTCATCAAACAAATCTATAAAGTGTGACTTTCTTCACTCGTTAAATTTGACTGGAATATATCATCACTTCCATAACTTTATCCTGGAGAAATATGATGTGCAACTTTTCATTCTAACAAAAGAAGTCTAAATTAAAAAAAAAATTCTCTTAAAAAAAAGATGAAATAGTCAAACACACCTTTATCGAGTCCATGTCAAGTTCGAGTCAAAAAGATCCAATCACAAGCCTGAATCACAAAGGTCAGAGCCCAAATTGAGTCTGAGTCACAGTCAGACCTTTGTCACAATGGTTCAAATCAGAGTCAAGTATCTGTCACAAAGGCGTTTCATAGTCAAGTTTGAGTCACAAAGGCGTGAGTCTGAGTCAAGTTTGAGTCAGAGAGACATGAGTCTGAGTCAAGTTTGAGTCAAAAAGGTACAAACCCAAATTGAGTCTTGTTCACAAGGGTTCGAATTAGAGTCAAGTTCAAGTCACAAAAGCGTGAGTTTGAGTCATATGAGTCACAAAGGCGTGAGTCCGAGTCAAGTTCGAGTCACAAAGGTGTGAGTCAGAGTCCAGTTTGAGTCACAAAGGTGTGAGTCCAAGTCACCTGCCTAAGTCACCAAATTACTTGTTTTTTCGGTGCCTCTAAAATTGTATAACATTCAAACTGCACCACATTTGTCCAAAATTGTCCTCTCACAGATTTATTGGTTGCTTCATGTTTTTTAAAGACCATTGTAGCTGACGGAAGTTGTCGATTTGTTGGTTTGACACAATTTCATGACCCCATTGTTAGCTGACATTACTGACAGACAAAAAGATATTCGATGGTTGACCATTTTCATTTTCAGAAATAAAAAATAGTCAGACTTTGTAGATATGATGAAAGTATTTTGTAAGTCCAATGAGTCAGAGATGAGTCTAAGTTAGGTGCCAAGGAGTCAAGTCCCAGACAATAAAAAAGCTGTCGTGACTCAATTCTGCTCTGGAGTACTACAGCCATGCATTTTAATACAAAAAACTCTTTGCATGGATGTATTTGTCTCAGGCAATTTAGTTTTCCATATACATACCTGAATACATTAAAATGATTGATTACAGGTCATGCAATATTTATCTACTCGTTAAATTTCACACCTGGCATTTTTTTTCATTCCCTTTGCCGAAAAAAGTCTCTAACTGTGCTACAAAGCTATAAATTAATTATATGCGAATAACCATGTCGAGTGTACATAGTTTATTCATGCTCTCTTGCGTGGTCTTCATCATTAGCTCACAGTTGTCAATTTTGCATGAGCACCTGTTGCGTCAAACATAAAAAAAAAACGCTTGGGCCGATGCCATTTGACTTTTACGCAGAGACGATTTTCAATTTCTGCGAGTTTAAACTTTACATTTCCCTGCCCGGCAAATGTCAGCCGCTATCTACCGAGTTACAAGCGCGCCGCTTCCCTTCCGCCGCAGTAATGACAAAAGGTAACGGGGACCTACAAATTCAAGCCGCGGGCGTTTTTCCTTTGCTCCGAGCCGAGAGAGCGGCGGGCACGACGGCGGCGGGCGGGCGAACGGCCATTCTGGCTCGCCCCGCTGTCATCCGCCGCCTCGGGCTTTGCGAGTCAAGCTGGCAAGCTTGTATTGAATGCGCATCCGCTCGGGCGGGATCAGTGGAGAACGGCGGGAGCCGGACATCACCTGCACCCATTATCAGTCCATTACATGGACACCTCCGCCGGGGTCGCAACCACACGCCGTCGATGGGAATGCGACCCCTGCTCGGCTTAGGAAAGCATCCCGCCGCCAGCTGATGCAAGACCGCGCCGGCCGCTTTTAGACGGAGAAGATTCACGACCCGTCTTTGCGGTTGCCATCGATTTCGGTGCCCGAAGATTTCAAATTACAGACCTAGGGAGAAAAGATCGGATTGAAAACCCTGTTCAGTTTATTTTTTCTCCATGAAGTCTTTCTTGAGCATTTCGCCAAAGACGGTTTGATATGTTTTCCCGTACGTTGGACCAACGCGATTAGGTTTGACGCAATGGGGTTACGATTTGATATTGTACGTCTCGGTTCAACGGGGATTGACGCAAAAGCTTATTTTGTTGTCGATTTACGTCGTTTGGAAGGAATGTTCTTCCCTTTAAGGTCTGTTTCTCCAATCAAAGTTGATTCTGTGCGAATCGTGTATTATTTCAAGGTGGTACGATCCGGTTTTCTGCACGTTGGACCAACGCGATTAAGTTTGACGCAATGGGGTTACAATTTGATATTTTACGACTCGGTTCAACTGGGATTGACGCAAAGACTTGTTGTCGATTGACGTCGTTTGGAAGGAATGTTCTTCCCTTTAAGGTCTGTTTCTCCAATGAAAGTTGATTCTATGCGAATCGTGTATTATTTCAAGGTGGAACGATCCGGTTTTCTGCACGTTGGACCAACGCGATTAAGTTTGACGCAATGGGGTTACGATTTGATATTGTACGTCTCGGTTCAACGGGGATTGACGCAAAAGCTTATTTTGTTGTCGATTTACGTCGTTTGGAAGGAATGTTCTTCCCTTTAAGGTCTGTTTCTCCAATCAAAGTTGATTCTATGCGAATCGTGTATTATTTCAAGGTGGTACGATCCGGTTTTCTGCACGTTGGACCAACGCGATTAAGTTTGACGCAATGGGGTTACGATTTGATATTTTACGACTCGGTTCAACTGGGATTGACGCAAAGACTTGTTGTCGATTGACGTCGTTTGGAAGGAATGTTCTTCCCTTTAAGGTCTGTTTCTCCAATGAAAGTTGATTCTATGCGAATCGTGTATTATTTCAAGGTGGAACGATCCGGTTTTCTGCACGTTGGACCAACGCGATTAAGTTTGACGCAATGGGGTTACGATTTGATATTTTACGTCTCGGTTCAACAGGGATTGACGCAAAGACTTGTTGTCGATATACGTCGTCTGGAAGGAATGTTCTTCCGTTTAAGATCTGTTTCGCCAATGAAAGATGATTCGATGCGAAAGGTGATATAGTTCAAGGTGGAACGATACGGATTTCAAGGTGGAACGATACGGTTTTGTTTGTTTCTACTGTTTAAAAAAACAACCGCGCTAAATGTGTTGTTCTTGCTAACGTCATGAAAAAAAATGACACTCAACCTAGAAGTCTAGGTCTTCGAACTTTAAAAGTCTGGGTCCCGTTTCCGTCTCACTACGCCCTCATCTTGGTAATGTGGCGGTCTCGGTTGATATTTTTTCGACTGCATTAATGGATGCTGCAACTAAGTGACAAATATGGATGGATGGGTAGCTTCCAGAAAGAAGATTTTCTTAAGTTTTGTCAATTTTGTTTCGATACACAGAAGGCGTGCCAGATGAAAATGACTTTGCAGATGAGCGCTTTTTCGCTCGTTTTCCAAAGCCTGCAATAATCTGGATGAGTTTCATGTCTTACTAAGGGACGGAAAAGGTTTCCTTCAACTTCTTCAACCACACCATAATTAGTCTAAAAGAGCAACACGATATTGTTCAAATTCATAAAAGGTATCATAAATTCAACGGAGGTGTCACACTTCTTAACAGCTTAGCAAAAGGTCAATTCCGCCATGTTTTTTGTTTTTTTATATCAAGCCTTCTTTACACTGACTTTATGATCATTTTAAACAGGAAAGTGTTGACACGGTACCGACTCATCTCTGGCTTCTTGAAAGAGCGTTTTTCCATCTTGAATGTTAATTGGCAGGGTGGCAAGCGCCGTGTTGAAATCTGTTTACCTCGTTGCTATGACAAAGGCATCACACTTCCTTCCAAGGCTGTGACCTGAGCTATTTGTGATATACCCGTAGTATGCGGTTGGGTAATTCCATATGTTCATCCATTTTCTCGAGCACTTAACCAAATGTCACAAGTGAATATGTTCTAAAATATGTGGTTGCCAGCCAATTGCTAGTATTTGTAATATTTAGTCAAATGTCACAAGAATAATATAATTGCCCGCAAAATAGGAACTGCTCCAGAAATTAGCCGTAATTCCCCAATAGAAAATGCGCCCTTAATTTGGGGGTCAAATTCTGGTATTTTCTGCTACCATGTCGAAGAAGCACCAAACTAGGGCATAACAGAATGAAACTCATCTTTTGTAAACCCTTCATATTTTCTTGCGTTCGTAACCGTATGTTAGAACTTTGTTGCACGTTAAGCATGTTTCCTATTTCTCGCATTGTTAGCGATCAGTGAACGCCTCGCCAGTGTTGAATTCATTCGTTTTTTTTTTCCTTTTCCTCGGGACGCGGTTCGAGATCATTTTACCGCAGATAACCCGAAGTTGCACAGCATCCAGGTTTCCCGAAGTCTATGATTGCGTTTGTAAATGCGAAAAGACCGCGATTAATAAACGAGTCAAATGGAATACCTTTCCGTGTTCTCTAACCGGTGCGCACGGCGCCATACTTTCTCACTCTTAATTGAATCAGCTGGAGACATCGTAGGTTTTACACGATCCTCTCCGTTTTCGTAATATTCCTGTGATTGAACAAGGATGGACTCGGACGTTGGTTCCGTCTGCTCGCTTCTTTCATTCATATTAATGAGGCTGTAACAATCACAGTTAGCAGTAACGGGCACTGGTTGCTAGCAGCCAACTGACATCCGCCCTCTAGTGGCTGAAAGATCAACCACGAATGGTGTAGAATAAAAAAAATGTCACGATCAAGATAGCGTTTAAACGTTTGGCGTTCATTTCTTGGAAAAAAGCGCATCTTATATTCGGGGAATTACGGTATGTTATTCAGAATTGCATCCGGCTTCTCCTGCCAGCTCACGTGTGACCGCGAAGAGCATAAGCGCCGAGAAATGAATCATTTGTTGCAGTCACATTTAAAAGCGTAATCCCAGAGCCGACTTGATGATCGCGTTCGCACGTCGCGACCGCCGCGCCGTCCCCGTATCGTAAACAGCCTTGGCAGGGGCCGCCGGCCGCCATGTGTCACCATTAAAAGAGTGTGTGTGTTGGCTCGCTCTCATAATGAACCTGATGAAAAGATGAAGACGTTCCAGGTCTTTGAAAGTTCTGGCATTCCCTTGACTGAGCTGGACCACTTCCATTGATTATGAAGTATTCTCGGCACAACAGACATATCCCATGCCACGCGGCGGGTGGACTTCCAATAAACGTCCAAAAGCTGCGAGATGATAGCCGGCTTTCATATGATCCCGAATCAAGGTGTTAAGAGACACGCTTGGAGGGATTTGGCGTGGGAGAAGAAGAGCGTCAAACACTTTAGCGGTGAAATAGAATAGAGCCTGCAGATTGGCAACCAGACCACAGACACACTCCAAAGTGGAGATGAGACTTCGATGAAAGAGATTTGGAGATGCTAACTGTTGACCGCATATTTGGTTTATGGACTCCTTTTTCGCTTTCCGTGTGGCTATTTGGTGCGAAATACCTTCAACGACGTCCAATTGGGTGGATTTTTCTTTGAATCTGTAGTTTTAGGAGCTTCAGAAGTCCTGATTTTCGGGGTAAAACTGGACCCGGCTTGCTGTTTTTGAAGGCGTTTTGGTTCTGTGATTTTTCTCTTGGGTAATATGAAGATTCTAGGAATGTTTCCGTTTACGCATCAAAACCCGATTATCTCTATTGCGTGCGAAACTTCTTGAGGCTCCTTACGTGTCAGTGTGGCAAACGATCGTGGGCTGTGACTGCCCTACCCCCGAATTTGGGGCCCCAACTTTCCCACTGATACCACTCACGTCTCGAAAGCAAAAATTCAAGTCTTAAACCTTTGATCCACAAATCGAAGTCAAGGTCTCAAGTCCCTGACCGTCCAAGTGGAGTCTAAGTCCCTTTCCATGAGACCACTAAAAATTCCTGGAGTTATTATTTTTGACATTTCATTAAATTTCCTTCAACGTTTTGGGATTTTTACAGTATTTTGGTTTGTTTTCACAACTGAAACAAAAAAAAAAGGCCTATCGTTATCTATGGATGGTTAGAGGAAATGAGGGTCAAAAAAGGGTCAGTCAAGTTTCGAGTCTTTCCTTGGCGAGTGATAGACCATTTATCCATTTTCTAGAACTGCTTGTCCTCACGTGGGTCGTGCCAGCCAGTGCCTATCCCAGCTGACTGTGAGCAATAGACAGCCTGAACTGGCAGCCAGCCAATCGCAGGCCACACAGAAATGAACAACCTTTCACGTACCCAACCGCACCTAAGGACACCTTCCATGCATGTTTTTGGAGTGCGGGAGGAAACCAGAGTGCCCAGAGGGAACCGGCGCAGGCTCGGGGAGAACGTGCAAACTCCATACAGGAAGTCCTTGAATTGCGAGGCAGACGTGCTAATCACCGAGTCACCGCGAGTCAAAGTCAAGCCTCCAAAAATAAAAACCGCCAGGAAGTTTCTCACGAGTCCGAGTCGCCATTTCTGCCTTTAGGTAGGGCAAAATGTCCGCACGTTTGCTCGAGCATGTTAGAGTAACAACTACAGGATGTCACGCAAGCTGCATCCGCCCCAAACACAACGCGCGTGGGCCACACCATAAAGAGCAGACAAGATGACTCATGTGATGTTATTAACGTTCGTATTGTTTTGCGCTGCCCGGCGGGCAGCACGCATGAGAGCGGCGCTAACACCGCGACGCGGCGTCCGTCAGAGGAACGCTCGCTCGCTCGGACGAGCGCTTGAGGAGTTGTGCTAACGTTGCTACTTTTCATTAGCTCGCCCCCACCTTGGTTCCTCCCTCCCACTCTTTTCCCCTGAAGGCCTCGTCGATATTAAAGTCTTCCCTGGCTCCGGCGCTGCACCCACAGCATCTTTGCACTCTTGTCGTGCAGGAAAACAATATTGTTGTTGAGTGTTTTTGTTTTTTGGTTGTTTTTTTTGAAACGTCAAGTTTTCAACACAACCTTACAACAATACACACAATATTGGATTGGATATATTCACCTATATATATTGTTTGTGACCACTGTGGTGGACATTTGATCTTGACATTTGAACTTTTTGGAGCTATAGAATAGAATTTCTATTGGGTTCAGCAGGGGCCCCCAAATTGAACCCTGTGGAACACCATATTCTCCTTGGTGTCAATCTGTTCATTTATGACCACTGTGGTGAACATTCATTTTTGGTCCACATATTTTGGTTAAAGCTGTTCGACTAAGTCCTAGTGTGCACGTTCGAGGACATGCTGTCTTTCCCATGATGTCTCATGTTTGGGTGGGATGCAATTTATTTTGCTGTCTTGCTGGGACGATTTTGACAAGATTGTACACAAATAAAATGACTTGGTCAAAGGAAGATATACATTTTAAATATGACTACTGAATGGTGACCTAGACATTTTATATTTCTGTTGGAGCAAATTATGAACATAAAAATGCTATTATTTGCTGTTTACTAAATCCATAAGCATAACTGCATCCATACGACAAAACCTTTCCGCATTGGTCCCCTTAAAGTTGGGTGAAATTTTGTATCTTTTTTCCAACAATCCACATTGTCGTCCGAGAATCGAAAGCGACGTGCGAGACCGACGACGGCGCCGTCGTCGGCGACCGGTCCGAGAGCGCGACCGCCAGCCCGGCACATGCTAATGAACTTCGCCCGTCAAATAAGCGCCGAGCCCTCTCGGGGCACCCAGAATTTGCAGGGGTTGCAGGAACCGTCATTTTCCATTATGGCTGCATTAAATGAGCAGCGACCTGCGGGAGAACCGCGTCTGACCCGAGTCAAGCAAGACCTCTCCGGCATAACTTTTTGCAGATCATTCTTGACTTTTTAGATAATGCGGTGCGGGGAAAAATCATCGGGGGTCGCAAACCTCATAATCTGCCGCGGAAGTCGATGTTGCGGGTCGGCGTAATTAATCAAAGACAATCAAGTCAATGAGTGCTCCGCTTATGAAATTACAGGCTCACCCTGTTCTGTTGCTGCAAATCCAATTAGGTTATGATGATATTATTACCAGGTAAAAATCATAACAAGACCACACAGTTGTAGTCGTATGGTAAGGCTATTGCGTAGTCTAAATCAAATAATTATTGGCGATGATTGAGAATTCCTCAATCTGATCATTAGATATGAAGCCTAAAAGTCGTCATCACTATAAGACACGCCAAATAGCTCCTCCCATTTTACTCCTGGACGTCCTTTCATTACTGCTCGTCATTTGCGCAAACATCGTCGTCTCCGGATCCGTCCGATTTGTTTGTAACGGAGCTCTTCGCAGATGATTTGCTGATCATCTTACTTGGGATATTATCCCAATTGACGACTGTTGCGAGATCACAGCGTGGAACGTTGCCCTTAGGATGTTTCTTCTCCCACCTGCCGACATCAATGCCGGACAAGCCATCTTTTCCTTTTCATAATGCATCAGAGTCCGCCGGAAAAATGATCCACGCAGCCCTGTTGTTGACATAACATAAGGCAGCGCTTGAAGCGCATTTTTGTGTTCTGTGCAAACGCTCTTTCTTGAATTAGTTGTATATGCCTCTTAAAAGACATGGTTACTTATTTCGCATCACTAATCTTATTCAAACACAGAAATGTGGAAAAAAGTCTGTTTTGAGTTATGCGGTTATAAGTCCACCCCTCTAATATGAGCGTTGAAATTGAGGAATACCATTTTTGTTTTTTTATGGTACCAAGGTCCTGATTTGGTCATTTGAAACCCCTCAAGGTCCCTCAAGGTACTCAAAGGGTCGTACGAAACATTTATTTTATACCTAGGGACCGGTTGTGTTTCAGTGAATTTTTTTAATTTTCGCACTGGTTTCTCTGTCCAAGGGCTTGGGGTTTATTTTTTGTTCAATTTCAACCCTACCCCAACAGGAAGTCATATATCGTGCCACACTGATCTTGTAGCATTATTTGCGCCTGGACATGATTCCGTCTTGTACTTGAAGATTTTTTTCAAGGGTTTCACTCTGACTTCATCCGGCGTGAGGAATGTGACTCAATAAGGCGGCGTGACAAGGATGTGGCGGGCGGCGTCGTGGTTTCGGCCACAAAGGCCCCAACCGCCGGCGAGTGGCAGAGAGAGCAGATTACATATTAAATTGCACATCTGCAAGGCGGATTAGACCTTCTTAATACCTTTCCGCATCGTCTCTTTCTCGGCGTATGTCAGTGGGCGTTTATTTTCGCCAGGTGGTAATGATATCAAGCGGATGCCGATTGTCGGCGTATCACTGTGATGGACTCGTCATGGAGACAAGATTTTGAAAATCTTGAATATCTTTCCCTAAAAACTTGGATTTCTTAAAAAAAAAAAAAAAACCCTACTTAGAGATCGTAACAATGGCTTGACGGCTTATACATCCCTCAAAAACTCCAAATCTAGAACGTCGATCATTGAGGAATATATTCTAGTCTCTCATTCCACCAACAACAATATTTCATAAAAATGAAATGTTTATGATCTCATAGAATAGGCTCTATCTTCGTTTTGTACTATGTATACTGCATTTCTAGAAAGTTGTCCACCATAGTTTGATTAAAAACAAGGTTTTAAATACTGAAGCTTGAGCTATCGCAGTTGTAGTCTAGCTATCCACCACTAGGGGTACTTTTTGAGAAAGTACTTGCACTGGGACCAATTGGGTAGAACAAGCCATCTTTATTTTGCAAGACTCCTTCATACGGCTTTTGTTTCCTAACAATTTGGGTTAAAACTTTCTATTATACCGACGAGGCTTCGACAGACGGCAAACCTGACCATATTTGGGCAAACATCAGGACGCTTGTGTGACGCTGGACCAATACCCAGCTAAGGTGGCTCCCCAGTTCATCCGTAGTTTGAAATCACTCCCGGAAGTGATGTTAGCATCGCGAGAAAGCGGGCTACGCCGTAGAGAAACCGCGCAATTTCTCGTGCGCTACACGGAATACTCGAGCAATGTTTTGGAATTTGACACGCGAGCCTCAAACCGTCACCACAAGGGGGTGCCAATGCTCTTAAACTGTTTTCACAGCTCCGGAAATACCTGAAGACGGGAGCTCGGGCGATTTAAATATTTAGTGATTAATACCTAGTTGCTAATCACTTTGGAAAGTAGTTCTAGGGTGTTGGGAAAAATGTTCAGTCTTTGCAAAGCGGTCTTTAATGGCGTCCTTTTGTATTTTAGGTGATGACGTCCTGAAGAGCTCTTCTTCGTGACCTACGCGGGAAAAAGCGCGGCGCCTTTCCTCGGCCGCCGCCCCGCCTCCCTCCTCGCCAAAGTGCTTTCACCGTGGCTCAGCTCTCACCCCCGTGCCACTTCAACTTCCAGAGCTGACCCTCCCAGACCGCCAATGCTAGCAAGGAACTGCCTGCTGCTGTTCCTTTGGTATCACCTCCAGGAAGGCTCGGCCTCGCCGCCGCCCCCTGTCGGACCGCCCTCCTCGCCGCTCAGATCCAGCAGGATGGCCGGGAGGACGCGGGCCAGGAGCTCGCCGGGCTCCGCGAGGAACAGCCCGGCCGGGTTCCAGCGAGTTAAGAGGGGCTGGGTCTGGAACCAGTTCTTTGTCCTGGAGGAATACATGGGTTCTGATCCGCAGTATGTGGGGAAGGTAAGACCTCTTTTTCTCAAAAATCTTTCCGCTACCGCTACTATAGGGTAGAAAGCAGTGGTCTTCAAAAAATGTTCAAGATGTACCCCCCCCTCCCTCGTGAAATATGTTTTTCAGCAAAGTACACTTAACTTGCGCTTTTTTGGATGAAAAAATAAAATCGCTGTGCCAGCTGCGTCTGAATCATTAAACTTTGAAACCGCATTTGTAGTGGTACCTCTAAGTATATTTTATTCAGCAACTCTAGAAGATTCTCAAGTTCCATCTGTTTCATTTCTGCCCCCGCAAAATTGTGTCTCTTTTCGCAGCGTGCATACAAATAAAACAAAGGGAAATTTACGGCATGCAACTTCTTGCAAAGGCTAATGCATTTTAGCAATGTTGCTTTTCCAGTTAATTTGCTCTCAATTTGAAAAATCTTTGTCAACCCGGCCACCCTTTTGACCACATTCAGGTGAAAACTCTGGTATCTGTGACCTGATTGTTTCAATATGTCCATCCCTTCCAAAACATATTTATATGAACTGCAGATTTAAATGTATGTATTAACCATTTAAATGCCATTTTTTGAATACCCGAAACCAAATATATAATTGCACCTAAAATCAGTCAACTTGAAAATAAAAATCTTTCGAAACGTGATTGAGTTTATTTGCCACTAAGTGTAAAAATACCCCGTTGGCACCTCAAGTCACGTTACTGCTTTCCTTTTCGAACTTCATTTTGAGGAACTGGACGCACCCTGACCCGGATCCCCTCAAACGCAGAACTAGCCCGCCAACGGCAAGCCGCCGTCGCGCTCTCACTCGGACTCCGCTTCGTACGTCGCTTGCCGACCGTCGCCCGTTCTATAAAAAGCATCCGGCGACGCGGGCTCTAACGACGTTGATGGCGGCGCGAGCCGGCATGATAAAAGGCGCGAGGATGAAACCCGCTAAGGGCGAGGGCAGGGTGACGGTGACACGCTCTTTCGACGCACTTCTCAAGTTGACTTTAAAAGAGCGGAAAAGATCACAGGCCTCCTTTCAAAAGAACAGAAATGAGCCCAAGTGGACCACCGGCTGGGCCGGCGCCATTAAAAGTGGATTTTCCGAGGTTTTCCGAGTCCGGCCTCAACCTGACGATTCCACCCGACAGAACCCCACGCTGCCTGTTTGCGCGCGAACAAATGAAGAAACGATTAGCCGGCTAATTGGCGTCATGGTTTCTCGCCGCCCGCCCGTTTGATTGAGACAAAGCAGCACATTTTCTCTCCGCAATGAGCTTTTTAACGATTACGCCTTTAAGCAAAAGTAATGCCGCCGAGGGGCCCGTTCGCTTTCCCTCCTGTCCTTTCGTTTAGCGTTTTTAGCCATTAGCACGTCGGATTGTGGCGTAAACAAAGGAAATTTTAACGATTAGCACGTCGGATCGTAGCGTAAACAAAGGAAATTGTCCTTTGTTGTCGCGCCGCACTTCGAAGTTCAAATCATGTCGTGAGAAACCAAGTAAGGCCCGGTTGCTGCTTGCTAAACCTTTGACTCCGCCCACCGAATGTTTGACTCCTCCCACACTGATTCTAAGTATTTTCAGCTTTTTTTTCGTTTTTAACGGCTCGTCCGTATTCTCCTCTATTCTTTGATTTGCATTTTTAGCTGTTAGCTTGTGTGAATTCTAGCGTAAACAAAGGAAATTGTCCTATGGTCGCACTACATTTTGGAAAGTAAATCATGGTTATGTCATGCGCCAAATGGAGTAAGTCCTGGCTGCAGCTTGCTAAATGTTTGACTCCGCCCACACAGATCCTAAGCATGTAAAGCATCCTAAACATTTGAGAACCCAAATTTTGCCAATAAAATATTAAGAATTTAATTTTGTATATTACTAATAACAGTGGTCTCAATATCGTTTACTTGCGCTATATTACAAAAGAAAAGCATACATTTTTTATAGAAGTCACTATAATGCAATTGAACAAATTTCCTTGATTCATGTTCCAAGTAATCTGCTCTTATTTTGGAAACGTATTGTTGGTGTCCAAGCAATAAAAGCATTTTTAAAAATGTTTTGATCCATGTTGCAATTAATTCACCCTCAATTTGAAAATGTACTGTTGTAGTCACAGCAAGATTTTCATTTACCGATAAAAATGAAAGACCCTTGCGTATTAACAGTGGGTAATATATTGTGTTATACTGAGAGACTTACTGTCGTACCGGCTGAAGCTAATATTACGGCGCACGGGCGTGCCTTTAATGCCGCTGATGTACGGCCATTATGCACGTTTAATGGGCCGCACTGATCTGGTCTCCGTCCTGGGCTGCCGCCATTGTTATCATCGCACCGCTTTGTTTTCATCCCGTCAGCCATTAAGATGCATAAGTTGAACATCTCCAGCTGCGTGTGCGTGCGCTAACATTTGCCGTGTCAGCCCCGCCTCGCACCTGGCACGCGCATCCGTCGTCTTGTATTCCTTTACAATTGACCTACCCCCTGTGCCGCGCCATAAAAGTCCAGCGTTAGGGTGGACGAGCGGCACAGTCAAATCCCATTTTGTCCGCTGTATCGCTTCCGTTGTTTTCTGCTTGGTCAGTGCACGCACGCACACTCACACACACACGTGCACACACACACACTTGGGGATGCACGCGAGCAGGGTCAACTAAGTATTCTGTGTGGTCAGCACATCCAAACACGGCAGTTCGGAGCTCTCATCGGCGCACCCTGGTGCTCTCGTGCAGATTGTTCCCCAAGGTTGGAAATGAAAGCCGGTGCATTCAAAACCACTACTTCTTAAAAAGTGGGCCCAAAAGTCAATCATGTATTGATTGGGTAATAATCACAAGTCTGCTGTTTCAATCAGTACATAATCAATTTCAATCAGTTAGTTTGGTTAAAAAAAATAAAATAAAATACATAGTGCAACCTAGAGTAACTCATTCAATGCCAAAGACTGATTTTCACGTTTTTTTTTTTTTAAACAGTCCAAAAATCCAATCCTAGATATTTTTCAACATTTTATTTTTATTATTGTTGTTATTATTATTTTATATATTATTATTGTTACATTATGCACGATAGCATTCGAGAAAAAAAAAAAAAACGCTATGCTTTTAGTAAATACTTTCGGAACATATCCAAAAGTAATTGAAAAGCTAGCAAAGGTAGTTAGCGCCTGGCTAGGTTAATAGCTCACCCCTCGCCGCCGAACGCAATTCCAACTTTGGCGCGATTAACGAGACGGGACGTCAGTCATGACAGCGTGCAGAATTCGCCGTCACGGGAAGTCGGGGGAGAACGCCAGAGAGGCGGCGGGGGAGTCAGCCAAGGCGTTACGGATCAGCTAGTTATGCTATTAGCGCTTGACTTTGTCCTTTGAGCTGCAGATAACGTTTTCACTTCTCATTTTCTGCATACACGCTAAGGTCACTTTGAAGGCCTTTTCGCAATTTAAAAAAATGTATTCTGTTATTTTTTTGTTGACATTTATTATACGTGTCCGGAGGGCGAGGCTTAGCTCAGGGTGTGCAAACTTTTTCACGCACGGAAAGATGGACTTTCATTTTTGAACACAGTAATATCAATCAAAGGACTATATCTGTAGATATAGCTATAGCGATAGATATTATTAATTTTCAAGAATTTTCATGTTTTTTTGTATCCCACTAGAGTCTGAAAACAAGAAAAATTGACCAATTTAATAAGTTACTCAATAATTATTAATGTCGTATCTTCATAAACCGGATTTTGACATTGTAAGCGGAAGACATTATTTTCTTCTAAAATTTTCTTTTCCACAGTGTTCGGAATAGAAATTGTCGTAAATCGTTTTTCATTATCCTTGCATGATTGGGAAATCTCTACATTATGTAAACCAATGTATTAGTACTAGCACCTATATCTTTTTGAGATTCTCGCATTAAATTATGTTTACGACATGCCACGGGCCGCAGACAACAAGATGGCGGGCCACAAATGGCCCCCGGGCCAAATTTTAGACACCGATGGCTTGAACGCTAAAGTATGACATGATGTATCTCTAATCCCAGTGCTTACCATAAAACTGCTTCAAATAATAAAATCGAATGATCTTTATTTCCGTCTGTGTTCGGAATAGAAATTGTGGTAAATGGTTTTCATTTTCCTTTGGTGTTTCGTGTTTGGGAAAACCCCTGGATTAGCTTGTTTGGAAAACTTCAAACTGAAAAGGCACAATACTTCTGATTGGCCTCAGTCAAGCCAGCGCTTCCATGAAATCGTGAAATAACGATCAAATAATAACCTCGAAGAAGTTGTCGTAATTTTCTATTGACCGCTATCCCACTGTGCTGCGTGGAACGGAAAATTGCTCTCTTTCCTATAGAAAAATGACTCCCAAGTCAACGTATTGATTGCATTGTGTTTCATGTCCTAAAACGTTGACGAAAGTCGTAATTATCATACCGGAGAACAAAGTGGCTTAAGGATTGTCGGCACAATGTTTTTTTTTTTTTTTCTGGGCCGTCATTCGTCAGGCGCTGGTCTACTTCTCTCTGCTCGCATACTCTTTTTTTTTTTTTCTGTTTTACTACTTGCACTTAAAGTAACACCATGTTTGTGGTTCTACAGTTATACTGCAATTGAAGCATCATTTTAATAAAGGGGATGAGAGTGCAATTAACAATCATGTCCCCTTGATGGCATCATCATGCTTTACATGAATCCTAAAGGATAGATTTCGTTCTCATCCATTACCGCCTGCCCTGCAACTATAGAATACGGTTTCATTAACTTTTGTCTACGTTTCACCTGTCACATACATTACAAGTAAAACAAAGTATTTCTGAGATTGTATTTATAAAAAAGGTTTTAATTGTGGAAGTAAAAAAAAAACTTCTATCTTGCATTTCCTGGCCAAGAGCCAATCTGAGAAAATAATGCACACTTGGTCTGCATTCATTGCTAACTTGAAACGCATCCAAGAACGCTCTTATCGGCAAGAAACCTGGAACCAGGACCAAGACAGGGAGCAACTACAAATAAATCTCTGGTAAAGTCGGCAATAGTGAATGACAAGTAGTGAATTAAATTAACGAAGTTCATTCACTCAACCGAACATATTTCTTCACTGTAACCAAAAAGGGGCGTGACAGACGTTTGAGGAAATGTCTATCCCTGAAACTTGAATCTTGAGGTTCCGACATTTTGAATCAGCATTTTTTTTGCGCTCCCTTCATTCCAAAGGTAAAAAACAAACAAGCAAGCTGCCGCCGGTACTAATTGTCCTCGTCGCTCGCCAAGGTGCAAATAAGGTTGCTCCGCATCTGTCTCCGCCATCCAAATTTTTACCGCTAACACTTATGAAAGTCATGGAGCATGTTTTACACGAGGCCTTTTAAAGGCTCGCCTCGCCTCATCCCGAGATGCTTGGCCACCTTGGAAATCTTGTTAAAAGTCTGTCCTCTTAAAGGGGAAGTATTAAGGAAAATTGAGTTTTATGTGTTTGTACATAGCAAAGGGGGATAGGGAGCTAGCCATGCCGCTAACAAACGCTAGTATTTGAAGTCAAAATGTTTAGAATGGATTTTACGAATACCCCATGGCATGATGGGAAAAAACATTTTTCAAAGTACAATTGAACATGGTCGCAAATTGGCTCAAAACAGTCAATACCCCATGGCATTATGGGAAAAAAATGTTTTTTTTTTTTGCATTTAGTGTATAAGAATGTGGAAACATTTTTGCATGTGCGTTTGAACGAAGATAAGCAAACGTTATTGTTAGCTGAATGCTATAAACATTTTTTCCCCCATAATTCAATGTGTTTTGACTTGTGCATGCACAATTAAAAATATAATAAAAAATATATTTATATTTATCATTTGGCCAACATGATACCAATACGTTCAGAAATGAGCTAAGTAAACGTTGTTGATGCACAGTTTTGATTTGTTTTATTATGTCCGTTTAGTATTAATTTCCCATAATGCCACAAGGTATGCGTAGTCACATACCCCATGGCATTATGGGAAAAAAACTGAATACTTTTGTTGCATTTAGTGTATAAGAATGAAGTCATTTTTGCAAAAAGATTTGAACATAAGTTTCAAATACAATATGATCAAACATTTGTAAGCTAAATGCTAAAAAATAGCATTTTTTTAGGATGCTATTTTTATCGTTTTATTACTTCCATTTGATATGTATTTTCCCCAAAATGCCACATGTGTAAATCAATGCCTCATTGCATTTTTATTTTTATAAGTATGCGCGAACATTTTTGCATCTACATTTGAACGTACTTGCTAATACGTTCAAACCAGTTTGCCAGTCAAAAATGTTTCCGACGCCAACCCAGTACTTTGATGCATAATAAGAGGAATCAAGGACAAAAATGCTACGCAACAAGCCTAAAATTGTATCCGAGTCTTTTTTTTTCCCCTTTGATTAATCAATTTACGCTGCTAAGAGCACGTCCTAGGGTGCGCGTCCTCCACATCATTGCACATTAGCGTTTCAAGCGGCGAGGACGTCAGGGGGGTTAATCTGCCAATTAGCTCACGCGGAACGGCGAGGATGTGCGCGCAAACGTCAGCCGTCAGCGTTCCGACCGAGCGCGGCCGTCGCCCTCCCGTAATTTTGCTTCTGATTGATTGGAATGAGAGTCACGTCACTTTGGATTTTAACATTCATTTCCTTCACAGGGGGATACTGTAATTACATACGAATTAATTCCGAGAACCGGTTGGAATATTGAACGGGATAACCTAAAATATTTACGGAATAACCTGAAATATTCAAAGGAAGTGGAAGCTATATTTTCATGGCCGTACTGTAAATGTGGAGTCCCGGTGTTGGTGTAGGACGTGGGGACGTGACCTTTCGGGGATAAGTCTCCAGGAACATCTGGACTAACAGCTGTGCAGGCAGGAAGGAGACCTACAAAAAGAGAGGCGGCGATGTGTTCATTTTAAAGACAAATTGAGACGGATTTGGGGTATAAGGGAACGTTTCGGATATCGCCGTCATTATATTTAAATATTATATTCAAGAAAATCAATGGAATCAAAGCTATTAGCTTGTTAGCATGAGTCAAGGTTGCTCATTGGATAAAAGTATTCTCGCAGTCATTCAGAACGGTCCCAAAAACTCGAAGATACCTTGGATTGGTGTAATGCGAATCACCGGCACTACCAAACGCCTCAAAACGAGGACTACCGTATTTTCCGCACTATAAGGCGCACCTTATTAAGCCTTAATTTTTTTCAAAAGCTGATGGTGCGCCTTATAATCCGGCGCGCCTTATATATGGATCAATATTGAGATTGGGATTCGTAGACGGGGAAGGAACCGATAAAGTAAGCTTTACCTGTTTTTTTTGTGTGTTCACAGTTGAACAAGGATGCTCATATTGACATTGAGTTATGCTATTATGAGTTATTATTTGACTTATTATTGTTATTACTTTGAGTATTACTATATTGTCATAGAAAACGTTTTCAAATATGTCATTAATTTAGGGTGCGCCTTATAATCCTGTGCGCCTTATAATGCGGAAAATATGGTAGTATGTCCAGGGTGCTCTATTGGAGTACTGTAGTAATCCATTATTTCAATTACTAAAGTAATCCATGAATTGCGTTATTAGGTGCACTTGAATTCTTTTCAGGAAATTTTACTTTGCACTATACATACACATATATACACTATACTAAATACAGTAGACAGTGCACGAAATATTGATTTACTTAAGTACTCAATAGGTAATACCTCAAGTAATACATTATTTGGGGCAAAAGTAACAAAAGCAATTAATTCCTTTAATGCTTGATTACTTAAGTATTTTAAAAAGTAAAAAGTAATTACCTAAAGTAATGAATTAGAGGAGTACTTAATTACTTCAAGTAAATGATAACTTTATTACGAAACTACAAACAGCCAAACACTTGGAAAAAAAAATTGAAAAATGGAAAAAAAAATGTATGTATTCTTTAAAAATCAAAAGCCATAAAAATATGCATTCAAGTGATGCGATTCCTGTTGTGCGAATGAGGTCACCCTTGGAAATGTCCAAAAAGTTCAGTGCAGTGTGACTATCGGGTGACGCGCCAACGCTTCGGACACGGGAAGACAAAAGGTCGCTCATTTGAATAAAAGTCAATCAGGCACTTTTCCAGCAAAAGGGCAAAGCGCCATCTCCTTCCCACTTGTTTGCACCTTGGCTTAACGCTCGCCAAGAAAAAAAAAAAAAACGTCCCGGCTTTTATTGATGGCGCTTCCCGCCTCCGCCGAGATTTATTAGGAATCTAAACTTCCAGTGAGGAGTCATAAGGGAGAAAGTGGAGCACCTTTTCCGCCACGCCCCATTAAATGCGCTTTACTTTTAAACGCTTTGGAATTTTGCCGTAATACGCTCCGATACCCTGGCTGTCCCGTCTGACAAATTTGTGTTTACAGCGGGCGGCCGGCTAAAAAGCTGCGTTTCCGAAAGACGCTTGACCTCCATCCCGCCGAGGACGCGGCCGGTCTGACGATCATCTTGTTTCCCGGCGAGCGGCGTGGCTAACGCGCTGACGCCACTGAGGAGATAGTTGATGATCTTTTAATGAGATGGATATTTGATAGAGCTGCTGGAAATGTCGTCACCTTTACAGTGACGGGGCGTGAAACCAGATAATATGCTCGGGAACAGCTACCGGATTGCGACTGGAAAAAAGGTACAAAGCGATACCTTGTAGTTGGATTGACCTTGCTTTACCGTGTCCCAATTTAAGACATTTTGACAGAGGCTTATTCAGAGATTTATTCGGAGTTACACCCTGTCTACACCCAGAAGAGGATTCTGGGATGCGTTTCAAGTAAGCAATGAATGTAGACCAAATCTGCATTTTTTTTTCTCTGATTGGCTCTTGGCGAGGATATGCAAGATAGAAGTTTTTTAATTCCCTAATTAAAGGCTTTTTTTTATTATTTCAACCTTAGCAATACATTGTTTCACCTGTAATGTACGTGATTGGTGAAATTTAGACATATGTTAATGAAACCGTCTTCTATAGCACCAAACAACAGCCACCATTTCATGGTCATATAAAGCATGATAATACCACCCAGTGGACATGATTGTTAATTGCGTTTTTTGTTGTTTTTTTTTTGCGGTTTTGCGGTTATTTTATTTTATTTTTCTTACCAAAAGAAGAACTCTTTGGGCCATAGCGGTGAAAGTTGCGATTTCAGTGATGCTCATAAAGGAATCCGCTCCTGGTTAAGAGGCCACTAACTGGATGATAAATGTCGCTGGGTGAACAGCTCAAATCAAAGCTAATGACGACCATTCGTCTGTTCCGTCGGAAAAAAGCCTGCTATGTTTTTCCTGCTTAATGGACTTTCTCCTCCAATGTCCATCCTCATATTTCCACGGCGATATGATCGCCTTTGGTACCGCTTACATGAGCGTCCGTCTTGTCCGCACGGTGACATTCTTGTCCCATGTCGGCGTAAGAAAAAAGAAAAAATGGGCCACGTCGCTTAATCAAGTGTGATATGAGAAAAGGCATCGGGCCGATCAATAACGATCGCTCCTGTCGTGTGTGTGGCCGGCGTGATAAGACGACAGCAGTCAGGTGGATGCTTGACCTCTGTGGCTATATTGTCAACAAACATGCTAACTTGTGCAAACATCTGGCGTCGCACTGCGCTAATGCAGAAAAAGTCGAATAATCGAGACAAACGCTAAAAAAAAATGGCCAACCAAGAGGAGGGTGAGAAATGAACATTCATAACGAAAGCTCCAAAAAGTTCCATTTCCATAACAGCCTTTTAAAGTTTTTAGTCCCGGGTTGGTTTTGACCCAGTCACCAGTCATCAACACAAACTAGAGACGCAATTCCACATCTTTGCTCGGCAATGAGCTAACGAATCGTGGGCTACATGTCTTATCCGTCAATCTTTTCAAATTTGTGCCCTCGCTTATACACACACAACACGCAGATAGCATGTCGACTTTTCATACGAGACTCGGTTTAGTCCGCGCGCTGCCGTTAGCCTCGCGGCGGAGGCGCGACGCCGCTACAGATAGCGAGGTGTCATCCGCCGAGAAATGGCCCGCGCGCTGATATTGATCAGCTATAATAACCTCGCCGCACCGTTTCTGACGCCTGAGCTTTTTTTCCGCCGCTTTACTGTACTTCCATGCTAGCGCGTAGCCGCCTCTCTGCCGCTCGCTAACGCGGAGAGATAAACAAACAAGGGTTTCAGGTGTGGCTTTATCTTAATCGATTAATTCGCGGGAGTTAATTGGATCTGCGGCATGAAATAACATGATGTATTGCAATGTCTGACAAGGTTATTAGCATGTATAGCGTATAAACATGCTTGCTATTCACAACGGGTTAGCAAGGAGTGCCCAAAGTGTATGGTAAAATTCTGTAAATTGAACATGCTCTTTCTCCCTCTAAAAATGTTTTGCTGAAAACTCAAAGACTTTAGTAATATTTCAAATTTTAGCTTTACTGTTAAAATGGGATTTCTTAAAGAATATTTGGTTTTGAAGAAATCCACGGGGAGTGTGCATGTGCTAGCATCCATGCCATTTTAGGGCTTTTGCTTTGTCATATAGTTATTGTCTGGTTTATAAATAGTGTACATACAGTATGAGAAGTGTTATTTTTGAAAAAAAGTTGTATTTATCTTGTATAATGCACTTATTGTACCTTTTAGCAATAGCTAGCATTAGCATTTTATCATCCGTTTGTGCCAATAGTGATCGAAACCATGAAAAATTTTTATGTACCCGCTAACTATAGCAGTTTTAGATATAAATTAAAGATACACTTTTATGTATTTATTCATTGACAACATATAGTTTTTGGAAATGATTGGGGGAAAATAATTCCATATTTAGATTTTTAGAAACAGCATAAAAAAAAAAAAAAAAAAAACTTGAAAGTTCCTAACAGTCGAGTTGAATGAATGAGCGAGCGTAAATAAATAAAATAAATAAACAAATAACCTCGGGCGATGAGCCCACACGCCATTTCACGGACTATCACCTTATGGTATACAGCGTATATTACTGCATATACTATAACATATTTCCAAACATTCTCACGCCGTCACCAAAAGTTTTGATTCCACAGCGCCCCCTTTGGGGTAAAGCATCCGCAAGCAGAGCTCATGTGGAAGTAAAACCCGATTGGTCAGGCTCGGTGGGCCCATTCCCAGGCTCGGGGCGCGCATTCCTTGGAGGTGCGCCGTATAATCCCGGCTGCAGAAATCCAATTACAGCATTTGCTACACGGGCTGCTTACATTCTGCGCCCAAATCAGTCAAATTAATCAATATGCAACCTTTGTGCATAGCAGATGAGAGGCGCCGCTCGGTGCACATCGCGGCGCAATACTACTGTATCTCCCCCGGCCGGGAACTCTCTGCAAGACTCCGATTAATATGGAGATCACGCTGAGAATTCATATTCCTGGAGCGTGGAAAGTACTGTGAGAATGAGGTGGACCCAACCACATTTTTACATAGCACGTGTATTGCAGAAAATGCGCTTCTTAATTGCAAGTAGAAAATAGTTGTTTTTTTTTTTAATACATTGCTTCCTTCCCCCCAGAAAATGCATAGAAATCAGTGTTGTTAGGAATTATTGACCTACCAAAGGCCTTGATAAATTGATCTAAATGATTCCAACTTTGGGGACAAACATACAGATGTTTTTTTCCATAAAAAAGCAAAAAACGGCTTATAACATTTCAAATACACAGCAAAAAAAAACATGACAAACTGGATAAATGTTGTTATCCGATGAAAAGATTCTAAGATTCTAGCAAATGTTTGATTACGTTTACAATGGGGACCATTGTAAGCATAAAACATTGTTTTTTTTTTTTATATAAATATACATACATGGTTACCTTAATCATTTAAACACAGCATTATTTTCAAGAAAAGAAGCGAGCAGACTGAACCAATGTCCGAGACCATCCTTGTTCACACACAGAATTATTACTAAAACGGAGAGGATCATGAACTTGAGTTCCGTCGCAAAGAGAAGGATAAAAAAACTTCGTGCCAAGGTGTTGGTGCGTTTTATACACAGTATCATAGAAAATACCAGAAAATTACCCCAAAATTAAGGTTGTATCCTATACACGGTTGCGTTTTATATTTGGGGAATTAAGGTAATAAGTTCACAATGTAAAGAGAGCTGCATTTTTAGAACAAATTGATGGAAAATACGCCAGCTGCATGCGCCATATGCACAGATCTACGCAACACACAGCTTAGTTTTGAAGTGTCGTCCGCATCATCGATAGTTGTTCGTCTCACCTTTGTCTGTTCTGACTCCAGGTTGTTGTCTCGTCACCATTCCTGTTTCCACTGCCCCTGTTGTCATGGTAACAAAAACCCATTGGCCCCGTAGAACAGTGGGCGTTTGAATGGCGTTTACCAAAACCTCTCCCTCGAAAAGGAGCCGTGTCAAAATGAGCTTGACATATTTAACGATTCAAAATTTATTTTAGAAATCTGCTCGTCAGTTTTAAAATTGAATGGCGGCAAGTGTTTGCCTTTTTTTGTCGTCGCAAAAGCAAAATTGCACATGGCGCCGAATCAGAAATGCAAATGGAAAAAAACGTGAAAAGAAACTGTGTCTCACCTCATTAGTTTTTACACAAAACACTCGCGTCTTATAATGAATAAGGGAAAATGCCATTAATTTAAACAATGAAAATCAAGTGTATCAAATGATTCATTAATTGGCACACGCAGCAGACACATGATCGAAAAAAAAAAAAAAACGATAATGATTTTCTTTTCACTATGCAGGGAACAAAAAAAGTCCATTTGCGTTTTAGCTACAATTTGTGCGGATTAGACAATAGATCAACGAGCACTGAGTGTGCACACCAGTGTGTGTATAAACTCCATGCGTATGATTGTCATCTTCAACCACATGATGTGCATGGTTTTCATGTCTTTTATATATATATATATATATATATATATATATACTGTATATACTGTATACTGTATATACTGTATACTGTATATACTGTATACTGTATATACTGTGTATATATATATATGTATATATATATATATATATATATATATATATATATATAGAGTCCGTCTGTAGGCTTCGCGAGGCGCCGCAAGCTAGGTCTCAAACAAAGTGCTTTCATGTAACGGTTAGCATCTGCGGCGGCCGAATCCACGTGGAGAAAAAGAAACAATAAGCGCGGACGGTAAACGAAGCAATAACAGCTTGGCAAATTTCAAAGTCTTCCCCACCCCGGCGGGGGCGCCTTACCAATCTGTTCGGCGCCCCTGCAACAAACACGGTGTATTATTAAAAACGTACAAACCCACGAGCACCCGAAGACGCTCTTAAAGTCGACGGCTGGCAGCCAAAGAATGCCCGCAGGAGACGGCAAACTTGAAGTCGGGGCAACAAAAACGGCGCATCTGTTGGATGATTGCTTTTCTTTGCGCGTCGTCGTACGGGAGTAGAAACATCACAAGAGCAGACCGCGCTAACGTCGTTAGCGGCTTCTTTATTTTAGGCCTTCATCTGCTCAGCCATTAAAGCCTCGAGAAAAACAAACACATGAAAAGATGGCGCCAACCTTCGCAACGCCAACCGTTTCAACAAAGTACGGTTCAAACATCACCAAGGTATTGAGCCGTTGTGATCTTGGCGGTATTCTTTCACACGGGTAAGCGTGATCATCACTGGAAAAATGTGATGAAATTATAAGCGATACTCCTTCAATCCCCGAGTGTCCGAGGATTTTTCACGAGCCTGGCCTTATTATCACGCAACTCGGGCGGACGTTGAAACATCGTCAAATATAAATCGATATTGACTTTCAACCCTTCAAAACATTTATTTCCAGTTTTGAATGGCAGTAAATGAGCCTGACATGGGCTAAATTTGACACGTAGCACTCAGAAGCAATGGCAGCGTGGAATATTGAAAATCGTCACGTTTTGACAGCCTATGCACTATTTTGGCCTCCTAGGGTATTCTTTTTTTGTATGCTTTTCCTTTGATATCACACATCAAAAATATGCCAAATTTCCCCCAGGGGTTAACGGAAATGTTTCATTTATTGATAGGTTAAAAATATTGTGATCCTTATTTTAACCTTGAACCTAAACTCAATTACTGACAAAAAAAATCGAAGCAGATCATTTTAACTAGTCTAATGAAAAAAAGTTTTGTTGTTTAGTGACCACCTGAAGAACCTTTCGTTTAACGTACATGAGAACTCCCCGTGTGGCTATAATGAGACAGCAATGACCGAAAACATAAACATTAACATTGTCTTATATTTGACTCCCTTCTTGTAGTTCCTCCCTTCATAGCCTCTTTCCCTTGTCTACTTTCTTACAGACCACTAGACTGCTCTGTTAAGACTTGTTTCTTTCAAGCATTTCAAGAGCTGCGAGCATCATAGTCTGCATAGTCTCCTTTACGCCTATCGCGCCAGCCTATATGGAGCACTCGCACGGGGTTGATTTATGCTAGGTACTGCTGTAATGGCGCCCGAGCCACTGGCAAACACTCGAAACAGCCGCCGTATGTCAATGTTAACGTAATTAAGTCATTTGTTACGGCAGAACAGCATTGCGTCGTTTGTTGTGTGCTCTAACAAGCCTGTATCCAGGGTAAGAAAAAATGCCTCAAGCATTTTTGAAACCCAGATCCTTAAATTACCCGAGCACCCGTTTCAGCTCCCAGTGCCGATGCTTGTGTTAAAAAAAAAAGAAAAAAATAGTGAAAGTGCTGAACATTGTTACTTCTCACTACTGGAGTGTTTTGGGCTTGCTGAAAACAAATTTGTGAGTTGGGACCCGATGACCCCGAACAGGGTAAGCAGAGTAGAAAATGGATGTTCGGAAGTTGTTGCTTCTCTAGCGCTGATTCCGAGGGTGGCAATCATGTCTTTGCTGTCTTCGCCAATAATTTACTTGAAAGGTCAACGACTGAGTCTTTCACACAGACCTCGGGAGCTAATAAGAGGACATTGACTTGAGTAAACCTTCAGTTTGATGACTAATCTAAAGTAAATGCAACTTTGTTGCTTACAACAGGATGTATCTACAGCTTCCAGAAAGATGGAGTCAGAGGTTATCGCAGTCCGTTAGCTGTGAAGTACTTCCTTTTTATTGAGTCTCGGAGACGCTTCACACCAAAGCGTCGTACGTGAATAGAATCAGGTCTTAATTTCTGCAGCGAGCATGTATTATTTATGAGAAATTTATCCTCATTAGTCAAGGGAACATTCTGACAGCGCAATCATTTGCTTTTTCTCTTGACAGCGTCCGTACGGCTTTGAGTTTTTCTCCGCTGTCCCGGACGAGTCACACTTTGTGTCAGTTCCTTCCACCCGGCGTTCCCGCCGCGTCATTATCTGTGTCAGCGTTTGCGCTCAACCTGTCTTCCCTCGCCTTTTTTGTCTGGTAGCTGCACACTGACCTGGATCAGGGCGACAGCGCGGTCAAGTATACGCTCTCGGGCGAAGGGGCCGGCTCCATTTTCACCATCGACCAAACCACGGGGGACATCCACGCCTTACGGAGTCTGGACCGCGAGGAGAAGCCTTACTACACGCTGCGCGCGCAGGCCGTCGACCTCAACAGCAACAGACCCCTGGAGCCCGAGTCGGAGTTTGTCATCAAGGTGCAAGACATCAACGACAACGAGCCCAAGTTCTTGGAGGGGCCGTATCGGGCCACCGTTCCGGAGATGTCGCCCGTAGGTGAGTCACCACCGAACCGCCGTCTTTTTGCGGCGCGGAGTATCTAGAGACTTTAAAGTTAGCAAACAGAGGACACCAACATATGACTAACACTGGCAACAACAAAACTTGTCGTGGCGGGGTGACGTTGTTGAACAGGATGAACAGATGAACAAAATCTTTTGAACGGCTTTTCACTATAACCCATGGCTTTTGGAGAACGCTTCATCTAAGCACGTTACCACTATAGTTGTGAGTGTTTACCTATGGAGCAAGTGCAAAAAAAAAATAGTCACATGGAGGGACAGAGTAAAGAAGGAGGGGGAGAGGGGCGGAGCAGAGGCGCTCCAAGTAAATGAGGCAGGGCTATAGTACTCAAACCCAGACTCTGACTCGACGCTGACTCCTCTGACTCGTCTCAGACTCGTCCATTGGACTCACAATATATTGCGACATCTGTTTTATACAATAAAGTCACTAGGTGAAACGTCTACAAAGGGCACACTTCCAAAGCAGTGGAAAACTATAGGGGAAACGATGAAACTCTGATGTCACAAAGTTAAAAGAATTTCCACAAAAGCCTTCAGGAACGATGTCAAGGTGGGAGCAGGAGTCGGATTAGAGATGCTGTCGAATACATTTCAGGTTGTAGCTTTCAAAATGGATCATAATGCGTCATGTTCACAGAGGATGACAAAACAACAACAAAACAAAAAAAAAACACCTGATGCAGGGATTTGACGCAAAATGTTGTCAGCGAAGGACACAAAATAATTGCAAGCGAAAACGTTCATACCGGAGAGTAGCAAGTGACGAATGTTCATAATTAGTGCAGCGTCAATGCACCGCCTTCTGTTGATGAGCTATGAATGTCGCGTATATCATGATAGCTTTCATAATGAATCCGCAGTCAGCGCTCTCTGTTCAGAGTTTACCGAGTCCAATTTCCTTGTTGCTTTCTTTTTGTAACGCAAAGCCGGCGTTCACCTTGACGCCGGATGTGGAATCACGCTTGCGATTGTAGAAATCATCTCCAAGGTCACCAAAGCCCCGCGGAGGGCGGAATTGCAGGGGAGGCCGGTCGGAATAAATAATTCAGCTCATTTTCTTGTTCTGAAGGAAAACACGGCGACATCAGTCGCCTGAACCTTGGGAATATTCAAAAGTGCCTCCAGAAGTGCAGTTTCTACCTGTTGTCTTCTGCTGAGTTCGTCGGTACGGACCCGGAGTCGTCTTAGGCCTGTCGGAATTCTGCTGCCCCCGGGGCCGCCGGATCATCGGCGGCCGTCACGCAGACAAAGTCAATGCGGGCTAAACATGACATATTTGCGGAGTCAGCAGAAAAGTTGGGTGGATTTATTATGTTGCTGGAGTTCCCTAAAGTGATAACTAGACAAATGGGAATACTTTTACAAAGATGGACGTCATCTTCTCAGGACACGGTCACAAAACTGTAGCTGACTGACAGTTTTTGAAGTAGACTTTCTAAACAGCAGTTAAGGCTTTCAAGTTTGAACTTTTCAGGTGTGAAATTTCAAAATTACGGAACGTATCAAATGACTGTATTTTTGGAATATGCTCTAAGGCATACTTAAGGCAATCTTAAATATCAAAATGTTATATATAATGATGACATTTATTACATATGGATATCAAAAGAAGTTCTACTCATTTGCTGTCCTGTTCTTTCCCTTCATATGCAGTATAACTCGGTGCGCCTTATAACGCAGCGCATCCCACCCAAAAACTGAGAAATCATTGGAAAAGCTCTGACGTCCTCTGCTGAGGACACAAGGAGTAGGGTAGCTCCAATGAGTCAAAAGATGTAGACAAAATGAGAAGGCTCCATCTCAGGTGGATATGGTGTTCCACAGGGTTCAATTTTAGGGCCCCTGCTGAGCACACCAGGACTTAGTTGAAATGCTCCAATGAGTCAAAACATATTGACCACAAACAAACACACAGCAATAAGCGACCGAAGGTTTACTGTTTTTTTTTTTTTTTTTGTGTGTGTGTTTAAGCTGATTCTAAATGAAGGTAGATTTTAGGAAAGGTGAGTACGTATTTTCACTCCAGGGTTAGCGTTTCAAATTGGCCGAATTGACTAAGGCCTTGTTTTAATCTGGTTTAGGGTTTCAAAGACTTATTTGAAGACTGGTTTGGGGTTCTAAATTCCGGACTCATGTCAATGTCAGGGTTTGGGTTTCGAAGTTAAGTATGAAGAGTGGTTTGGGGTGTGAAGCACACACAGGCTTTTGTGAAGTGTGTTATCATCTGAAAAGGTTTTTTTTTTTTTTGGGGGGGCTTGTTGGACATACCCCGCGTCCTTTCCGCCTGATCGGATAAAAGCAACGATAAAGACCAAGAGGCAGCGGCGATGGCTCGGGTAGTCGCAGGTGAGCTTCAAGCACCTCGCTCGCCTTGCGGACCGACTCCTGACATTTGAGAGCGGGAGCGAGAGCGAGGCGGCTATTCAGGGCCGATCCCCAAGAGGGCGGATCAAGGTAACGCGCCGGAAGAGAGTTCGTCTCCGTCAGAATGGCAATGACGCCCTTCGAGCGGGAACAAATGTAAATAAATAAATAAGTAGGAAACGAGCGCTCAGTGTTTGATGCAAGTTTAGTACAGTACAGTTCGCCGCGGAAACAGGGCTCCTGATAACGAGATGATAGACAGGCAGCTAATTAGCTAGCTGAGAGTGATTATACCACAAACATGTCTGATGAATTTCTTTCCTTGCTCTCATCAACAAGATTTAATGATTTAATTGATTTATTTGCATGACACGCTCGACTGGAGATCGTAATAAAAAATAATTGGTCATAAAATGATCGCTCATTAAAACGTGTCGTTTATTTACGTTTTTTATATTATTATTAATATTATTTCACACAGGTAAATAATATATTAGGGCGAGAAAATGCAAAGATGTGGGAAACATTGCCTCCCGGTGGTAGGATGACAAAGTACTTGATTTGACTTGTAATAAAAGTGCTTGACTTTTTAATTGTTAATATCGGCGAGGATCAGCTTAAATAATCGTGGCCATCTCATCATATGCCCATCCGCGCATAATGATATGTTTTTGTCTGTGCTGTTGATTCCGCAAAAGTTTGCGAAATCACAGTAGCAATTTCCGCCTCATTGGGCCTGCTGGTACGCTCCGTTATAAAATGACAATCAGCTGAATGGCATACCTATATATTTAAAATAAAAGGCATACAAAGGCACGGCACGCAATCGGCGTGTCACTTTGACGTTAAGAGGCGGCCGGCGGTAGTTATTTCAGGCTCGGGTTGCCGCGGTAACACGGCAGCGCGCCGTGCTATTAGGCCCGTCCGTCAGTGGTGGCAGGGGCGGGGGCGGCCTGTCAGAGTGGACCGCCGCTTCCACCCTAATTGTCACTAAAGTCTCATCCAGTGATGTTTAAATGAGGAAGCCGCCCACGAGGAGTCGCCATGTGATGGTCTTTCTTTTTTTTTTTTTAAATACCTATACTAAACTTTTAACTTCACCTAATAGCGAGTCTGCTATTTGTCTGCTTAATTGTACCGGTTAATCCGGTAAATTGATGATATTAGTTTGACATTATGGAGTAGGTAAACGTACCATAGATGAAATCTTGGACTTTCCTTCCACCCTGAAGTATAGCGATGCGCGAAAATGCTCTTTTATTGGAAGATAATGTCACATTCGCAGTACCGACACTCAGATTCACCCCAAGACTCAATCATACGCTCTCGAGTACCATATCAAAATATGCCGTCATCCCAATGAATCAAAAGATTGTGCCAAAATTTTAAACGTGTTTTTCTCAAATATATAAATTGTTACTTTTTAATTTATTTATATTATATATTTATCTTTAAATATATATGTTTTGAACTATACATTTTGAACTATAAACCTTATAAACCTCAACTTTTTTCTCATGAGTTGAGCCTCGTGGCTTATAGTCCATATGCATGTGATTGTGTGTGTGTGTGTGTGTGTATATATATATATATATATATATATATATATATATATATATATATATATATATATATATATATAATAGATCGATATTTCTGTAAGTGAAGTAGAGTACCCATTTGGTACAGTGCATAATGTTGCTGGTTCCCCCTCGTGGCTCGGGACTCTCCGTGGCCTCCGGCGGACACGTTCTATTTAAAGACGTGCAAACACGGAAACCGCTGAGGACTCTGGACGTCCTCTGCTCGCGTTAGGGTCTCCTCACAATGGCGTCTTTTTTTGGGTCCTTAATCTGCCTCCCCTCACGTTTTTGTTTGCAGGCCGCTCACAGGCTTGATTCATATGCAGCTTCTTTAAACAGACTCACAAAAGATTAGCATCCTACCTGGCGTGGACGCATGGACAGTATTGATAACATTTTTGGTTTGTTTTTGTTTACAAAATTGAGTTGACGTTTCCCCGTCGGTGTTGTCATTGTCATATTACAACCGCACAATAATTCCACAGCCTCCATATGTTGCCTGTGATAAAACGATGAAAAACCTACTAATTGAAAAGCCGCGGTAAATAATGACTAATGCCGTTAGGCAAGGTGGATCCAACATGTAATTACGCCGCTTGGACGGCTGCCATGCTAACCGCATCGGTGAGAGCGCCTCTGTTTTTTCCTCGGTGTCCGCGTCTTATTTAATAAACGGCTGCGGCTCAAGCGGCAGAGCACAAGTGTCCCTTGTGTTTACATCCGCCCAGTTAACACGGATGTGGCTTTTTTTTTTTTTTGTCTTTTCCCCGCAGGGACGTACGTGACGCAGGTGACCGCCACCGACGCCGACGACCCCACATACGGGAACAGCGCCAGGGTGGTGTACAGCATCTTGCACGGGCAGCCATACTTCTCAGTGGACCCCAAAACCGGTAACAAGTTCTAGGATATTCTAAACTATAGCTTTTTTTTTTTTTTTAAACCCTTGTGGCATCATGTCACAAATTATGAAAATTCCTTTCATTTCTTTTTAATATCATCAAAGAATCGATGGGAAGAAAACACTAGGGAGCTGAAATTTCCAGGCGATGATTCAAACATGTAAAATGTCAAAATGCAACGATTCTGATATCTCTGTGTGATTGCAGCTGGATGTGCAAGATTTTGTGTACAAAAATAATCATTGTCCGAATTTTGGACCATATGAAACGACTATAACAATTTTTGAGATGCATTTTCATAGGCTTTATGACATTGATTTTCCTGCGAGCAGCAGTCGAACTATGTCAACAAACAGAAAATTTTCTGTTGACTTATGTTTCAACTCAAGACAGTAGGTGGCGGTAGAGACCAGTTGGAGTATAATCGTCACTTCACTGACTACAAAGACAGACCATACCTTTTTTCAATTTTTTTGTGGGTGTTGATAAATTCAACCTACATATGTATGGATAGAACTGATGCCGCTCAACAAATTAAATTAAAACAATTAATACATAACTTTAATTTCCCTATACCAATACAGGCCTTATTTGAAGGTATGGGGTAGTAATTGAGGCTGCCTATACCAGCCATGGATACTTAAGAAAAAAAAAAACATTTAGTCCTTCTCGGCAGTAGTTGGCGCTATACTGATGAGTTATGATCTGCATCAAATTGAAAGGTATGCGTTCACAGTTTTTTGTTATTGTGTCTGATTTTATGTTATTAAAAAAGCGAATAGTATCGATAATTAGTATCGTGAATACTCGCACAGATATTATATTTATGTCGTAAAAAAAACGTAATATCAAACATCCCTTTACCAGTACCGGCCTATTTCAAGGTATCGAGTTGTCATGAAAGCTACCGATACTAGACACGGATACTTAACATTAAAAAAACATATGACATTGTGTCTTTGTGAGCAGTAGTCAGTGCTACATTGATGATTTTACTTTGCAGTTGTTTTTGTTATTCAATTTTGTTATTCAAAGAGTGAGTCCTCATACTGAAAAAAAGGTATCAAATATCTGTTATTACTAGCCTGGTCACATATCAACATATTAGCGAGCCCGGCAGCATCCAGATGTTTTCATTGGTTGGTTGCTGACTGGCTAACAACTGTTTACAGCCGCCGGTTGAAATTGGCCAAACATAATTATGTTGAAACATTAACGCTGTTGTTTATTTTGTTGTTTATGCTCGCACTCTGCTGGAGTCAGTGCAGCAGAACGGCGGTAAAAGCTTGTGGATTGGCAGCTGGGTGGCCGGAAAAGGGAACAGTTTTTTTCTTTTTTTTTTCAGCGAAATTACCTACAATGATGACAAAAAAACAAATAAAACGCCCAAACTAGAGAATGAAATTTCTCGAGGAAGTGAATGAGGGTCAATGGAAATATATAGAATGATATCAAGTGTTTTACAATAATGTGGAATAAGTAGAGGATAAAACTATATTTTTTAAAATACAAATACACTTATTGGTAGAGTTTAGCTGAAAATGGAGATATATATATATATATATATATATATATATATATATATATATATATATATATATATATATATATATATATATATATATGTATATATATGTATGTATGTATATGTATGTATGTATATATATGTATGTATATACATATGTATGTATATGTGATTCATGGAACAACTATGAAATACTGTAAAACTGAAAAGATGCTCAAAGAGAGTTTTAAAAATATTTCGTGTACTTATATAAGTATTAAAAAAATATAAAATGTATAAGTTAAATAAGATCTTTTATACGGTAATATGTTGAAAATATCCATCCATCCAACCATTTCCATAAATATGTTGGTACTAAACATGCAGTTTTAAATTAAAACCCAAAAAATTTCAAACGTCCAAATACCATCTTTCTGCGTGAATATCTGTCCGCTACGGCTTATTCCTAAAATGTCCTCAATATGTGCTAGCTGCGGCTTAAAAAACGCGGTAGCATGCATAATAATAAAATTAGTCGTGTCGAATAACATTTGGCCCGACAGCATTACTCAGCAAAATTTCTTTTCTGAAAAAGGCAGATAAAAGTTTTAACGCCGTTATTCAATTTCACACTTCACGGCTGCGGCCGTATTCACCAGACACGCAGCTATTTGTATACAAGCTATTAAAAAGTCACATTTCCATAATGTGTCCGCTTTAAAAGACACTATTGCCAGCAGCGGGACATGCGGGACAGTCGCGGGCGTCATAAAAGACATTCATGCATATCGCGACGGAGACGCAGGTGGAAGGTGTTGCCGCTCGCGGAGCACCTGCTGAGGCGGGATGGCAAAACGGCGGCAAACACGAGTCACGCTGCGAGGATAAACGTTTTCTCGGCTGGGCGCGCGTCTATCTGCGCAAACACACGTCAACAATCAGCAAACAATCAACGACGGGCGGGAGGCGAGACGAGTGGCGCTGTTGGCCGACGTTATCTTCACAGCCAAACCGGGCTACAAAGTCGAAACGCTTTCGCAAGATTGAACTTGGTAAAACTCGAGAATTCAAAAATCGGAGTTGTTCTGAATAGGTCCATTTTTTAACACCACGACGTACTTTGGGTTAGCTAGTTAGCTAGCTACACACATAACCCGAAAATCTTCCCTGGATGCTAACGTGCACTCATTTTTCCCAAAAAAGGCGGGAACGACCCGAAGCCCACAGGAAGCTCCGACAGTTGGTTAGCTTGCAAGCTAGCTGATAGCCCAACCCTGTCATGATTCTGGGCTGCAAAGAGAAAACGTTTTCAGAAAATTGGACTTATAGCTAAAACTCAATCAGTCACACTAAGAATACACTAGTAGGATGTACTTAAATATTATAAATAGGCCCATTTTAACACTACATCATCCAATAAAGCTAGTGAGCTAGCTACACATGTAACCCATAAATCATATCCGGATGCTAACATTTTCACTGATTGTTGTTATTTAAATTAAAAATAAAAAGGATGACAACAACCTGAATTGCATCCTTGGTCCACAAAATGCACCTTTAAGCTTGAAATCTCATTTCGATTTTATCTAGCGAGCTAGCTACACATGTAACACATAAATCGTCCCCGGATGCTAACATTTTCACTGATTATCGTTATTGAAATTTAAAAAAAAAAAATGACACCAACCTGAATAACATCCTTGGTCCACAAAATGCACCTTAAAGCTTGAAATCTCGCTTCGATTTTAGGCTACAAAGTCACAAAAAAGAAGACAAAAATAAGAATTGATTAGCAGTTACAAATAGCCTAATTTTCCACACGACAACGTACTTTGCGTTACCTAGCTAGCTAGATACACACTTAGCCCAAAAATCTTCCCTGTATGATGGCGGTAGTAGCTCGAAGCCCACCCTCAACTCAAGAAAAGCCCCAACAGCCTGTTAGCTCGCAAGCTAGCTGATACCCAAATCTATTCATGATTCCGTGCTGCAAAGTCAAAATGTTTTATTAAAATTGGACAGCGTGCTTTGAGTTAGCTACTGTAGCAAGCTGCACACGTGCGAACGTAATCGCTCATGTCATCATTTAAATTCCCAAGAATGCCACTAACAAGAAGTCCAGCCTTGGTCCACGGGGAACCCCTAAAGCCTGTTAGCTCGCAAGCTAGCTTATAGCTTGCGCCTCTGACCCGACGGGATATATTCCAGCCAGCAGAGGCTTATGTGGATATATTTTGGTGGCTTGAGCATGTAGAAATGCGGAGCTGTGAGAAAGTTGCTGGATGAAGTGGAATTTGTGGTTTTCAGAGGACATGCTCCTGAAATTGAGAGCATAGACCGGCTTGAGTTTTCATGATTGTTTTATATACATGGATGTTTATATTCATTGTATAGGTATTTTCAGCAGTTTGACTTTGAAAATAACAAAATAATTTTATCGGGTAATACATCTTGGTAGGGGGGAAATTTTGCCACTTGCTGTCCACTGAAATTGACATCACAGTGATTAAGGGCTCAGGTAACGACCAATCACGGCTTGTTTTCGACTTTTGCTATTCCCATTCCGTTGGCCCGTGCCCATATTATCGTAAAGAACATTTCTGGCTCGAATTCAAAGAATGGAAAGCGCCACAGTATCTTCAAAGCGGTGTGTTTACATCACAAGAATCGTGTGATCTACAAGTGAATCATCGCTTGAATGTCAACTCTGTCAAGCGACCTCGATTCATGTTCCTCAGGTGAAGTCTTAAAAAATATACTCTGGGCACGGATGCGTACTTGGCTTCCTTTGATATCGCTTCTTACCGTTCCTTGAAATGCCAACGTGACATTTGCATTTGTTATCTGCTGCAGGCGTGATCAAGACGGCCTTGCCCAACATGGACCGAGAGGTGAAGGAACAGTACCAGGTGCTAATCCAGGCCAAGGACATGGGCGGCCAATTGGGGGGGCTGGCCGGGACCACCGTGGTCAACATCACCCTAAGCGACGTCAACGACAACCCGCCTCGGTTCTCCAAAAGTGAGTGGTCTGTTGGAACTTGTATTTTGAAACGAGTGGGTTTCACTTCAAACTGGTTCCGTTCACTTGGACTGAAGCACGACCGTGATATCCGTTGTTTGAATAGAGGCGAAATAAGATAACAAAACTAAATTAAAAATGACTAAATAAACAAAATTATTGCACTCACCAAAATGACTCCCCCCAAAACACATTTCAACACAAAAGCCATTCTCCTTTCTTTCCTCATCTCCCGTTCAACGTGAGGCCTTCTAGATGGCCTTGCTGTCACCAACTCGTGATCTGATTGGCTATCGCAGCTGTCGATTAACTACATGTGCCCGTTCACTTACAGTGCGCGCACTGTTGATTGTTAAGGCTTTGGGCAAGTTTTATACAGCCTGGTGACACAAGTTAGCCGGATTCTAATTGGACAAAAACTACGAGAATGATTGTAACCAAATGCATATAGTATGACATGAGATACGTATCCCGCGAACGGTAAGGTATAAGTTTCCCTGGTCGCGGAACGTAACGTCGGAAATGTATCATTAAAACTATTTATGATGGAGCAGTGTGTCGTCATTCAAAACTCTCGGCATTAACTCCTGACTTCAAAGTGTTTTCCGTTATTCGGGAGTCTGCGGCATTGCATCAATCCATCCATCACTCCACCGTCAAAGTCGTCTTCTCTCTGAATTTGTTTGCATCCCTGTGATTTTATGCCACATAGCCTTCCTGATGCAACGCTGCCGTTTTAGGGAAGCAATCTGCAGCGCGACGCTTGATGAATCAATGAAGTGACGGCCGGAAAAACACGACCCGTTGTTGGGAATACAAAGCTGAAAGTTTAGTTTTCTTTTCTTCAAATCGGCAGAAGTTGTATCCCAACTTTTGTGTTCCTCTATCTGTCATGCTAGTAGACATGAAGGTAAAGTTATGCTATCATGCTAATGTGGTAGCTGTTACCTTACCAACACACTCAAGAAGTATCAAAGGTATGTGGCATTTCCAGAGCTTTCCCCCACTGTAGCACCAGATAAAAAATTAACGCAAATTTTAGGCTGCGTTTTAAGAGACTTTTTACTCCAATATTGGGGTTCAAACTGAGCTATTTGTTAGCATTAAGCTAACCCTCTCAGTTCGCATTAATCTGGTAGACTCGGAGGCAAAGTTATGCTATCATGCTAATGTCGTAGCTGCTACCTTACCAACACACAAGACACGTCTGAATATAAGCCGTTTGGACCCGACTCCTCCGTGTACTTAAGAAAACTAAGACCGGATGGTCAGAAATGTATTAAGTGCGGCATTTCCGGACATTTCCCCGTACGTAATTGCACAGTTAGTCACGATGGCGCGCAAAAGGTCGACTTGTTTTCGCGTGGCTGCGCCGACGAGCTCTGGTAAATAAAACTTGTCGGCCATCCGTTGTTTTTGCTCATGGAGCGTCCTTCTATATTTAGATTTCGGTTTTAGCACGATGCGCTGAGGGGGCTGACTCACTGCATTTCAGCACCGTGCTGTAACTCCACTACTTTTTCATTTTATAGGCTGCTCAACCCCATGAATTTGCCTCTCTCAATCAGCAGCCGAAGGTGGTAAAAAAAAAAAAAAAAAAAAAATCAATTTCTGTAAAGTCACCGATGTTGGGGTTTTGTGCTCCGGCTGATGAAGCGGCAGTGAGCGCATGACAGCCAAGCGCAAACCTCCTGCCGGCGGAGCGCCCCGGAATGCAAATCCGGCCGAGCCGCGGGAAAGCCAAAGTTGTTATTTCCATAATTCTGTCACAGCACAAAGGTTGGCGCCACGTGCGAATGCTTCTGTACTCCGCCGAAGATGTTTCCAGTCCTCGCTAGACCGGCTTAGCTGGAGAGAAATTTCCACTTTGGCCTCGGACTGATCGTTTCCTTCAGGAAAATGGCCAACGGTTCTCAGAGGAGCGAGTGCGTTCAACATCCGTGTGATAAAAGTTGCCAAAACTTTGGAGATTCAAGTGAGAATTAAGGTTCTTGTTAGTTATCAATAATAGAGACTGGCGACGAACACAACATCTAAGTCAGGGGTGTAATTCCGTCAACCTTTTTTTTTTTTTGACAAAATCCAAGTAAAACATTTTAGCAACATCTGCCCGTATATGAGAATATGAATAATCCTGAAATCATTTCCTATCAAACTAAAGAAATCGATGGACGCTTGCAGGTTTTTTCCACCTGCGAGTCCCCGAATCGTCGGCGGTGGGCTCGGCGGTGGGACGGATCAAAGCCCACGATTTGGACGTGGGCAAAAACGCCGAAGTGGAGTACACCATCGTGCCGGGCGACGGGGGCGCCATGTTCGACATTACCACCAACCAGCATAACCAAGATGGCGTCATCATCCTCAAGCGGGTGAGCCCCGACTCGTTGGTTCGGTTGTCCTTGCAAAAGGTCTATAAATATATATATTTAATGCATATCTAATATTCTTGGTACACAAGCGCCTTAGGAGGGGTACATGTGTTGAGGGAGAAGATAGCGAGGCTGCGCGGCGAAATCTTGGAGATGTCGCTAATATATTATACATGTTGGAGCCGACTTTGTAGAAGAAAAGAAACGGCGGGCAGTGGGACACCCCACCAAGGGCCCTCGGTGACCCCCTGAACCCTCGTTTGAGGCTTGGCGTCCCGCTCGACATGGAGGCGCTCATTCTGCGCGCGTTCTGCTGGCTAAGTTGATTAAGGCTCCCGGGGGCGAGCTTTGATCGGCGCCGGAAATGGTGTCCAACGTGAATCGACGCCATTTTTGCCCGAGCGACTTTAGAGGAATTAATGACGACGCCTTCAAGGCTCGTCTCTTGTATGAACAAAGAATGACGTTTCGGGCCGACGCTAAATTTAGGAGGCGAAATGGAGCAGCCGCGCAAAATTTATTAAAGACGATAAGACGTGCAAGTTATTAACTTTGGCCTATATGGCTCAGAAAATATGGAGGCTTCAAATAAGATAACCTATAAGACAAAATTCAGGATTTTTTCGAGTATCACGTCGGAATGACTTGACAAACGGCTTTTCCGAAATCATCTCCAAGGTGTTTGGTGAGAATACTTGCTTAGAGGTTTTTCATTCATTCAATGCCAGGGACGTATTTTCACGTTTTTTTAAGAGACCTGACGTTACATCGATACTTAAGTATTAAGATGATACTTTATGATCTGGGATTGAATGTGAGGTTTTTTAGACTAGTGAAGTTGCATGGAGCTGAGAAAAATTTGGAGGATGACTTCCCCTTTAAGAATATTTCTTACTAAACATGTGGTAAACATGAAAATTCAACGTCATAACAACAAAGAACAGAGCCAGTTTGACATATTTGCTGATGTGATTCAGAGCCCCCTTGTGGCCATTAATCGCATTAGCGTAAATCTTCCGTAGAACGGTATTGGCTGACTTGCGAGCAGCGGCGCCATCCATCATGTCCAAATTCACTCAAGTCAAATAACGCCACGCCGCTTCCCACGGGTTCCACGCCGCCGTCTGATTTCTCCCCGGGCGCGGGGGTGCGATCCATTTCGTCTACGTTTACGAGCGCCGTTTTTTTGTTGCTAGTCGAGGAACACACAAAGAGCTTTTTATAATCACCTCCATGGGACATTCTGGAAAATGCTTTGTTTTAGTGTGTTTTTATTTGTTTTGGTATTAGTTTTTTTTTTATATACATATATAATCTGTTGAGAGAAAAAAAAAGGTTACTAAGGATTTTGTAATAAAGTTCATAACGAACATGGGTTGGGTTTATACCAAATTAAATACGTGAAAAAAAATTAAGCCTGAAAACGAATTTGTAATAATAATTGACCTTTAATGAAAGGAACATTTGAATCCTTTTGTTACGTTTAGGTATTCTCTTCATTTTTTAGGTATTTGTAAAGTTTTGAGTTTCCGATGTGGAAGAGTAAACATTTTTTGAAGGGTAAACACGTTCAAAATGTAGTCCATTTCAACGCATTTGAATGTTTGAAAATATTTGCTTCACATGCATGTTAAGTGCGTAAAACAGCTTTTTTCCGTAAATGCCATTGGCTATCCGTTTTTACTTTTTTTTTTTTTACTGTATATTCAAAATACGGTCAAACGTACTTAAAAAAATCGTAACATACAGTACTTGTAGGCTAAATGCTAAAACATAGCGACGGCAATCGCTAAGTTTTTAGCATTTAGCTAGCAAGTACATTTGAACGTAATCAAAAGTACGGTTGAACCTACGTAAAAATATGTTGTAACAAACTTGTAGGCTAAATGCTAAAAATATAGCATTCATTCCCATAATGCAACGGCGCAATGATAAATTTAGCTCATAAATACTTCCTTGCAAGTCATGTATTTAGTACTGGAAATACATACTTGTAAATACATTTGAAGCTACCTGCAAGTACTTTCGAACTATTTTAACAATCGAAGGGATTTACCCAACGCTCGTAGCGCCACGCTTCCGTACTTTTATAACGTATCCTCATCCAAACTTCAAAAGTTGACTCGCGTTTATTCAACCTCATTCAAATGGTATATTATATAACTCGTATTCTTATTACTATTTTTCGTTGTCAAAAAACGAAGAGGACTGTGACTGTTTTTTTTTTTGTTTGGAAACCATATCATTAGCCCGTTTTGCTAACGCGGCGCGACGCCGGCATCTAGGCGAAGCGCCGTCGGACAAAATGAACGCGTGGGCCGGCGTTTCCCACACAGTCTCGCACCAAAGTGCGTGCGTACGTTTTACACAAGTGCTTCTATTCTCCCTTGTACTCCGACACACACGCGGAGATACTTGATGCGCTCGCCGCCTAAATGCGCTTGCTTACAATAACCCCCCACACACACACACTTCACCCGCAATCCCTCCGCCCCCGCGCCTGTGCAACGCCGCGCACCCCTTTGGGCAGTCCAAATTCAATTTGTTGGCGCTCACGTCGAGCTTGAATAGAAATGAAAGGACTCAAAGTGTCAGGCGTAATAGCTAGCGCCTCCGCTAAAGTCGCTTTTGTCGGGCAAGCAAAGAGATGTTCTATTTTTTTTTGGAGGGGGGAACATGCTAATGCACTTTATTGAAGAGGTTCCCCACTGTTACTTTAAACTCGCCTCAAAATATCTTTTAAATCCGATAAGGGTTGCGCTTAAAATCGTAACTGCATTTCGAGTGAATATTCGCTCGTTGAATGGATGAATAAAGGCGGTTTGCATTGTTGGGCTCCCTCTAGTGGTACGCCAAAGAATCACGAAAGAAATATGAGAAAAATTAATTACTTATAGGGACGTCCAGATCGCGATCATTTTATCGGAAATCACATTGTTTTTAACTGATTGGAATCGGGATTGATTGTAATTTCTCTTTTTGTATTGTTTTACGCTGTTTGAAATGCAATTTTTTTCTAACATTGTTTTTGTTTTCATATTAAGAACTTGGAAAAGTAGCTTATCTGTATAACATGAAACATGTAAATATTCGGAAAAAGCGGACGTGAATACAGCCATTGGGTTAGCATTAAATGTTTTAGACTATTTGATTGAAAAATAAATAATCAGGCTAGAAAAGACAAATTCCTTAATACGTTGCAAAAGTATCAAATCAGGACTTGTGATTGGCAGATATTCAAAATCTGATAACTCGAACTAGGGCGCAAATGTCCCTTTAGGATTATTTTAGATGAAAGCAAGTGAAAAATCTTACTGCCATTGAGAGTCTATTTTTTAGCATAAAAAAAAAAATTCATTCTTCGTATGGATTCGCCTGAATGTCGACGACTCTTGGAGTGAAGAGGGGCTTGTTGAATGGATGCATTGGCTCCCTCTAGTGGTAGGTGAAAGAATCACTGAATAAAAAGTGTTTTATTTCGTTTAAAACATTTTTTTAGGTACAAATTAAATTCCACACGGCTAGCCAAAATATGACTTCATAGAATTCAAACTTTCACTTTCAGATGTGCGATTTATCTTCATTTGCGCCTTCCTTTCAAAGCATTTCTTAAGACGATAAGGATGTGAAAAAGGTTCCTGCTATTGAGAGTCTATTTTTAGCACAAAAAGTGCTCGCCACCCTTTTTGATCCGCGTCAAAATATTCACGCACGCGGTAATTGATAGTCATTGTGCGCGCTCTCTGCGTGTGTTTGTGTGCGCGCGCCGTCTGATGTTATTGTTGTTTGGAAGCCTCAAAGTCGGCAGCTAAGACGATTTGAACGATGCGCCATGAGAGACACGTTACGCTCAGGACCTGCACAATCAAATTCATAACAAACAGAATAGGGATTTCTGGACGTCTCGATGTAAATGGTAATCGAATTAATCGATCATTATTTTTCGGTAATCGACGAATGGCTTGGAAGCCGAGAAATCTGTTTTGGAATAAAAGGACAGAAATTGAAACATGCTTGTTCAATTATCATTCATTGATTTATTGTCAAAATAACAGATTCATCAGTTCATATCATAAATTGACCTTTTCTTGACTATTCAGTGAGTGAGTGAGTGAGTGAGTGAGTGAGTGAGTGAGTGAGATAAAAACAAACTGGTGACCAATTCACAGGTGAGTGAGTGAGTGAGTGAGTGAGTGAGTGAGTGAGTGAGTGAGTGAGTGAGTGAGTGAGTGAGATAAAAACAACTGGTGACCAATTCACAGGTGAGTGATTGAGTGAGTGAGTGAGTGAGTGAGTGAGTGACAGAGACAGACAAACAATGACATTTTCTTGATTATTGAATGAGTGAATTGTAAGAGTGAGTGAGTGAGATAAAAACAACTGGTGACCAATTCACAGGTGAGTGAGTGAGTGAGTGAGTGAGTGAGTGAGTGAGTGAGTGACTGACTGACTGACTGACTGACAATGACCTATTCTTGACTTTTGAATGAATGAGTTGTGTGTGTGAGTGAGTGAGTGACAATGACCTTTTCTTGACTATTGAATGAATGACTTGTGAATGAGTAAGTGAGTGAGTGACAATTACCTTTTCTTGACTATTGAATGAATGACTTGTGAGTGAGTGAGTGAATGCTGTAGCAACAGACGGAGTGAGATACAGAGTGAGTGAGTGAGTGAGTGAGCTAACAACAACTGGTGACCAATTCACGAGTGAGTGAGTGAGTGAGTGAGTGAGTGAGTGACAGACAGACAGACAATGACTTTTTCTTGACTATTGAATGAGTGAGTGAGTGAGTGAGTGAGTGAGTGAGTGAGTGACAATTACCTTTTCTTGACTATTGAATGAATGACTTGTGAGTGAGTGAGTGAATGCTGTAGCAACAGACGGAGTGAGATACAGAGTGAGTGAGTGAGTGAGTGAGCTAACAACAACTGGTGACCAATTCACGAGTGAGTGAGTGAGTGAGTGAGTGAGTGAGTGACAGACAGACAGACAATGACTTTTTCTTGACTATTGAATGAGTGAGTGAGTGAGTGAGTGAGTGAGTGAGTGAGTGAGTGACAATTACCTTTTCTTGACTATTGAATGAATGACTTGTGAGTGAGTGAGTGAATGCTGTAGCAACAGACGGAGTGAGATACAGAGTGAGTGAGTGAGTGAGTGAGTGAGTGAGTGAGCGAGCGAGCGACAGACAGACAATGACCTTTTCTTGACTATTGAATGAATGACTTGTGAATGAGTAAGTGAGTGAGTGACAATTACCTTTTCTTGACTATTGAATGAATGACTTGTGAGTGAGTGAGTGAATGCTGTAGCAACAGACCGAGTGAGATACAGAGTGAGTGAGTGAGTGAGTGAGTGAGTGAGTGAGTGAGTGAGTGAGTGAGTGAGTGAGTGAGCGAGCGAGCGAGCGGCAGACAGACAATGACCTTTTCTTGACTATTGAATGAATGAGTTGTAGGAGCGAGTGAGTGACAATGAGAGACGGAGCGAGATACGGAGCGAGCGAGTGAATGAGGACCCCCAGCTCATAACGAAGTGCACACGGGGCGAGCGAGGAGCGACAAAGGTGCGAGGGAGCCCAAGATAAAGCCTTCATGAGCTAGCGGCTGTGTTGTGACCCGCCCCCTCCATTGTCTTATTGGGGATTGCCGCAATATCCCCGGAGAGCAATCCTTCCACCGCTCTCCTTTCCTCCCTCGTTTGACTTTTCCGCACGGGCGCACACATTCAAACACGCGCGCCGCCGAGCGATAGGAGCGCCTCATTGTACGCAGCCGACTTTGGCGGAAGCCAAATTGGAGAGTGAGGAAGGTTGGCTATGATAAGAGGATCAGGCTGAGTAATGGGTTCAAAGGATGATCATCTGTTTCCCAGCCTGCCGAGGAGGAAAAAAAAAACAACAAAACAGGCGTGAAGGGGCCTCGCGCATCCCATCTGCTAAACAGAAGATTACGTGAGACAATAGGTAAATCCGCCCAAGAATTCCCGGGGAGGCGTTCGGACACATGACGCGCCGTACGGGGAAGGACACGTTGACAAACAGCAACCTCTGGCTCAAAATAGCTTCCTCGCCGATTAAAGGGCCCGTTTGTCTGCGGGCTTGTTTATTTACCTTCTCCCGGCGGAGCGTGGCGTGAATCTGCTCCTGTCGGTCTCGGGGAGTCGACCTGTATTGTTTCAAGACGCCGTGTGTGGCATTGGATTTGGTCGGGAATTTCAATAATACGCTCCCATCCCAAACGGAGTCCTCTAGTGGACTTTGAGCTTCCGCGTGCATATTTACCCCAAACTTTATTGTAGGGATAGGACAGTGCTTCTCCATTTTATTTTTTAAAGCCCCGCCCCACTCACCGCGCCGACTATAAATGACATTATAAAAGAACGACGCATGATAAATCAACTTTCAGCATTTGCACAATTTTTTACAGTGTTTACCCAGGTTACAGGTTAGTCTAAAACTGAAAAAAGTCAATCAATGTGTCTGAAAAAACTCATTCCCGAGTCATTTCCGGTTGGCAACCGGGACTGGTCGCCCGTTGGTAAACTGCGTGAACCACCGCACTCCCAATCTCTTACGAATGCAAGGTAATTCTCTTTCGTATAAGCCCTTCCAGAACCCATCGTAAACGATCAAAACGTGGCTCCAAAGCTGTTTAGCTTTCAAACGAAATGGAACTAAGCCCGTTGCTTTGCCAAACAAAATCCTTCTATTGTCTCTACGTGGAAAGCGCTAGTGTCACTCGCTAAATGTTTCATTTGTCTAAATGCTTTTTGGATGTCCCAAATCTTAAACCAATAAAAAGGGAAAGTACAAAACCAATAAAAATGAGAGGGCTAAAACTTGCCTTAATCTGTAGCCTGAAGTCCAGTCCAAACAGGGCCAAATCCCCACTGATGAAAAGCGCCATGCGAAAAAGCTATTAAAGCCTTTTAGAGTGGGCTGCCTTTGAATTAGCGCTGTGGGTTTGCACGTTTGTTTGGCCAATGAGACTTTTTGGACATGTTGCCAGCTGCAAGTAATCCGAAAGAAAGCAGCGAGGTATTAGTGGTAACTCCGACATGAGGAACTATCAGCGTGCCGAGCACATGCCGTTTCTCCCATTCCCCTTGTACTACCAATCAGTCCTCAGACACATTGAGAGGTTTTTGCTTGCCAATCTGGTTATTTACAAAGAGAAACCGAAAGGAGGCCTTAGGGCAGACCTAGGATTCGGGCAAGTTCCTTGTGCAGTATTGTGACCAATTTTTTGGACATATTCTTCCAGATTCTACATGCAGTATTTTAGCCAAGGGATGGCACACTCTAGTGTGATAACTAAGTAGCCGTCCCATCTGGGTGAAATTTCAGCTCTCTGTTGTCGTTAATGCTTTCCCGTTAATGAGAAATGCTTTTGATGTGAAGACCAAAGGACTGGACAAAGTAGTGCACAAGGGTAGCTGAACTTGGAAGACTTGGCACATCCTCCCGATAGAACCAAACGAAGCCTAGATATTCCATGAAGCTTGTCCGGATTTTCCTAAAAATGGCGTGTGTTTTGTCCTTCTCCTCGTGGCGTAGAGATGAGTGTTTCTTTTGAGTTTTCTTTGTTCTACTTAAGACTGTACCTCAGAAGGTCTGGACATTGACTTGCACGGTGTCTCTGCCCAGATTTTATGCAGCATTGGCTTGAACTCACCGACGTTGATGTCAACAGGGAAATGTATAGATTCACTGCTCTTACTTTGGCTCCACAGCCAAATGCAGATAAGGAGTTAATGGAATGATGGATGGACTATGGCCACTATGCCCTTTGGACCCACAGCCTTACAGAGAAACCATGTATCCGTTTATTCATCAGGCATTAGCAACCAAAAAGAGCTCTGCTCCAAAACCAGGAATCCTTGGCATCTTTTTTGCAGGGGTCTCTAATCCTGGTCCCCGAGGGCTTGTGTCAAGAATATTTTATATGACTACCCTCCTGCAAGACGCCCAAATGCTCAGGATATTTATCCACTTTCTGCAGAACTTGCTGATTGTCTGATCATTCGAGTCAGACAGAGAGACATGCAAAACATCCAGAAAACCAGCATTCGAGTACCGGGATTTAGGAGCCCTGCTTTAGGGAAAAAAACGGACTATTTTTGTGCCTCCCTGGTAGACCTGCTAGGTGGGTAAAATATGGACCGTGGTCTCTGAGCCTTCTGGAATTTAAATAGTGCCGCCCAATCTGTTAGTCGTGAGAAATAATCAAGCAGGAAACCCCAGAGCAGACCTAAAACAGCCCGAGCTCATGCTTCTAAGACAAAACCACCAGTCTACGCGAGGAGGACCGCCTCCCACTTTTCCAAGCACAGATGGATCAAAATCTAAATGCACCCTAGCCAGTTCAAGGTTCGCGGTCCGATTGGACGGTCGCCCGCACTCGGATTTCCGGACGCTACTGAAACTTCATCCTCGCCGGTGAAAACGCTTGCAAAAATAGAACGGCGCAGTCGACATTCCGCCGGAAAACGGCAAACAATCTGACGTCGGCAAAAATGTACTTTTCTCAGCTTTTCATGAGGGAATTAGGTTATGGAATAAAAACCAGCAAGGTCCCACGGATGAACCGAGAACAAAACCACTTCAAGCGCGAGTCCCTTCTTTTTATTTGCGGCGAGAGTACGCTTGCACGGATGTGAGTTTTCCGTGGGTGTGGGCCCGGCAGGGAAACGGTCTGTCGGATCGCTGCTATTGATCCCAAATGAGCTCCGTTTAAGCTTCCCCAGTCAAAGCAATTGACAGTATTGAGGCGAGAAGCCTTTTCATCCTCCCCGCCATTAATTAAGGACTTAATTTCACTAAAGCCGGCCAGTGAGCGTGCTTCACTTCCTCCATCATAAACGTCATTAGCGGTGGGATGGAAGGGGAAATCATCCCCGTGAAAAGAACGAAACCGAAAGACGTCGCGAAAGAAACGATCGGGCGCTGGGAATCGAGAAAAGCCGCGCGTCCACTCGGATGTGCCCAAACACTCCGACGGCATCTTTCCAGATCAAACGGAGTCCGACGCGGAGACGCAATCCGGAAAGTGTGAAGAATTTGACATTTTCATGGACCGAGAGGTGAAAAGTAAACACGGCAGATCTGATAAGGGATGGAGGCCATTTGTGCAGGAAGTATACCGTAGATTGAAAATCAATAGCGCCCTCGGAGAAAACTATTCCTGGGCAGGATCTTAAAATTTGCTGCGGGTGAATGAAAAGTAGCTCGGGCGTTTTGTACGATGGAATATACTTTCAAAAATCTGCTTGAAAAATAGAGGGACCGATTGATGTTGGGCTGATTTGATTGGGGAGATGTGATAAATATGTTTCATCTTCTTCATAGTGGAGGAGGAGCGCGATAACCGTTGAATTGAGGTGGAAAATATCATTTTTGACTGCAAAACTTGTTCCAACGCACTCACAAATACGTTCAAACGTACTACTAGGATAAACACTAAAAACAGAACAGTTTTTCTAATCAGAGTCAATATCTCATGGCTTTATGAGGGAAAAATGCCAGACACTTCATAAATAAAACCATAAACATTGCTAATATTTACCTACTGCATTTTTGAACATGTGTGTATAATGGTAAATGCAAAAAAGATAAAACAGTATTTATTTTTCCGCATGATAATAAAACCAAAACAAAAAAAATATTGAAGTAAACGATCTCTACTGGTAACATAAATGCTAAACAAGTTTTTTTTCGTTTATTTGCACCATTCAAGGGAAAATAGCTAAATTATTTGATAACAATTGTCAGTCAGTTATAATAAAACAATAAAGATTCACTAGTTTTTTACTTACAGAATTTTCAAACATACTGGTGCTAAATGCTGAAGTAGACTTTTTTTTTTCATTAAAAAAAAAAAAAACCTGTTGCATTACACAAAAAATACCAACAATATTTCTTTAGCATTTACTCGACCAAGTACGTCCGATCATATTTGCAAACGCGTACGAATTTACCTGTAGGCTAACTGCTAAAAACATAGCTTTTTTAAGGGGAGGGGTGATGTATTGCTTTGTACATGTGGCATTATGGGTACGTTCAAACGTATACTGGACGCCAAAATTTGGACTCATCTCCACGTTTCCCTCACCTGAAGGCACTACCGAAATCTGAGCTGGCGTACACGTCATCACAAATCAACGGGGTGCTTACGTGGACGCCCCCAACCCCCAAAATCTCCCACGTTGTCGTTAGCAAAGCAAGGCTACCTTGACATAGCAATTTCAAAAGCTCGTTATGAGTTAGAGGGACGAGACTCGAGTCTTTTCCCTTTGCGGCGGCGACGCTTGCGAAGGTCATGATAAATCATAAATAATGTGCTGTGATTTTTCATCAGCGGCGTAAACCGCCATGCGGCAGAAGTTCGGGAATTGCAAAACCGCTGCCGGTTAATGACACCCGATAGCGGCCGGGGCTCGTCCGGCGGCACGAGAGCGCCGGCGGCTCGCCCACAGAACCCACAGGGAATTCATCCATTGATTCCATTGCCGAAGGCTTCCGTGGGAGGCCAGGTCGGCTATTTTGGACTCTGCGGCGATCGGGGGCCTCCGAGGCGCTGAGAGGAAACGTTAGATACGTGCAGCGGGGGATCCGTCTGGCGAATTTGGAAAAATAACGCCTCGCCAGGTGACAGAGTAGGAAGCGTGTGGATTTAGGTGATTTTCTTTGTGTTTTGGACAACGTGGTGTGCATCCACTCAATGAAGTGGTCCATCCTAAGGATAGATTGGAGTTTGTTGAACGCCACAGTAGAAATGTTCTCCGTTCAAGTTCAACTAAAAAAATTCAGCCCCCAAAGCCGGCTGTCAGGTTCAGGCAAGTTAGAACATTTAACCAGAAAGAAGACAAGTAGCTTTTACTCGCGAGGAGAGCCGACTGCTGGTTACACACTTGTCCGCTCCTCATTTATTCATTTGGATTGTCTACGTGTTGTCCACTCACTCCTTCTTCTCAATCAACTCCCAACAAAAAAACAGCCATTTCTAATCATGTATTAAAAATCGGTAGGCTCATTTATCAAAAGTAGATCTACAAAAATATTCAAGTCTCATGGAAGTCCACTTGTTTGTGCATCATTCTCTCAATGAACGTCTTGGGGTTTTTTTTCTGGCTGAGAATCCCTTCGATTTTGCGGTTTTGGGACGAAAGCCATCTAGCACAATCTGCGAGAAGAGGTGGCCTGAAAGCGACACCGGTAGTCCGTCGCAGTGGTTCCACATAGGACCGGACCATTGGCAGGCGTTTAGAAAGGTCCGGTGTGATGCGAGCGGAGGCAAGCGAGGACACAAACTGATGTGATTGATGGCAGCACAATAAAGTGAGCATCCCTCCTCCCTCGCCGGTGCCGGCGGGGGGGCTCTCTTTGGGCCATGTAATCTTTTCTCTCCTGATGACGAGCTTATTGAGCTGCCCCCGGCGCACTCGGCCGAAAAGAAATCTCTGCCGCCACTTTGCTCCTTCGCCACGGAAAGGTTATGACGGGCTCAAAAACGCTCTTCGTTCTGTTTGTCTACCGCCCGCCGATGTTCTCGACTGCCATTGGAACTTCTGATGCCCTTTGTGGCTTCTGCGTCCGATATGTAAACATGTATTCGCATTTTGGACGGTCTGGGTTTGCAAATTTTGAAGTTTGTTTTGGACGTTGAATCATCCATATGTCAGTCTACTGTGGTTTCACATATAAGGCACACCGCATTATGAGGCGCAAAGAATAGAAGCCAGAATAGCGGCTGGGGTTGCGCCTTATAGTGCAGAAAATACGGTATCTCATTTATTATGAGAGTAATTATTTTATCGACCACTAGATAGTGGTATTTATATATATATATATATATATATATATATATATATATATGATATTTAAAGGGACCAAATCCCAGAAATTTACTTCGCTTTTTTATTTTTGATAAATGATTGACCATCCTCGATAGTCCTGATTTATAATGCTACAGACACAAATAAGAATAGGTTAATTTTATATATTTTTTTTTTATAAAATACGTTTGAATTTGTAGTTACTGCGATTCTTTCACATAGCACATTTTTTTTAGAATGACAGATCTCCCAGATCTTTCATGTTTTTGAAAGATTAAAGTCTTTTTCAAAGCAGGAAGTCATTCCTTATTTCCCCCTCCCAAAAATGCAAGATCTTGTTAAGGCCCCAGGTCATGTCGGTACACTTTGGGCGCTGTTCTAGTTTTGGCATCCTTCAAAAGATCAGCGCCTGACTCATAGGCAGCCGTCGTGTGTCGTCACCTGACACATTTTGCCGAATTTTAAGTAGCGCGAGCTGCGCACGTGAGTCACCGGTCTTAAAAATGCAAGTCGTTGGTTTTTGCTGTTTGCATTCCTCATTTCCGCACGGGGAATCATTTGTTCAGCTCTGACAAATAGCTGCGCACTCCACAAATGCGCCCTACGATTTATTATTACTATTAGGATCCTGCATTATTTAGCCAGCGTCGGAAATTCAACGCTAACTTTTGGAGCTCGCGCGCTACATGAGGAATGTTCGTTTGGGATGCGAGCGATCGAAGTCGAAGGTACCGTTTGAGAATGACATTGATTATTATTATTTAAATGCGCTATTTAAGAAGAATTTTAGCTAGCCGCAGCAACAAATGTTCTTGCTATGCCTGACACCCACATAACAAGTCCAATTTTGAAGTTCTGAAATACCATACAGACATCTATACATTATTTTGAAGTACATTTCGGCAGCTTCAGGCAATATTCCAAAGCCTGCAGGACACAAGTCAAGCCGTCTTTTCCTTTTCATAATGCGTCCAGAAATTTTGCCACGCAGCCTCGTGAGGCAACTTAACAGCTGCTTGACAAAAGTGCATTTTTCCGATGTTCTGTGCTCACAAAAACGGATGCATAAGATATCAAATTAGAGGTATTTAAAACCATTGCCTTGTAAATGACATATTTCTTATTTCGCATAGGATTTTATGTTATTCAAACATGGATATGTGGAAAAAATTGGCCTGTTCCTGAGTTATGCGACAATAAGTCGACCCCCCTAATATGGGGGTTAGGGTTAGGGTTGCAAATGTGGAAAAACATCTCGACTTGTACTTATGTCAAGTAATTTTATGTCACTTTGTTTCATAAACAAAATGTGAACATATTTCTCTAAAATTTCTAGAGAGTAAATTTGTTCGCGTCCAAAACAAAAACCTAGCAAAAATATATTTTTTTTCCCGTCATTCAACAGAATTTTCGGTAGCATATCTGACTACTAAACAATTCGCTAGCTGCAGTCCTAGTTCCAACAAAATTGTAGCACGTTTGAACAAGTTAGCCGGTCGGTTTCCTCCGCAAGTTTAGCTCCGCCGCGCCGGCATTCCGACGAGTCATTCAATTAGTTCGTTAGCTTAGCTTTGAGCCACTCGGCGGGATCACGTCAGGCATGTTTTTAATGATTTATAAGTGTCTTTGTAAATATATAATAGCGCACCTAAGCAGATTTAACGGCGCCGCGGCATGGCTGACAGATTCAATATTTTTCGCTGTTTTTCCGCCGCTCTTTAATCTCCCCGCGTAACACCTTTAGCGCTGCATTGCAAACAAATGGAATCAGCCTGCTTGTGATTCTGAGTGATGCTGACTCCCCCCTACAGGCCCTGGCACACGACCGCCACCCCCTGCCCCCCCCCCCCCCCCCCCCCCCCCCCCCCCGCTCATTATAGAGCCCGGCGTAGGTGTGAGGGGAACATTCAATATTCTGCGGCGAATTCGTCTTTTACGCTAGCGACGACGTAGCGACACTCACTTTTCCGGCACTCCGCTCCAATTGAAAGCTAACCTCACTTGGACTCTCATTTCCACTCGAATTCTTTACAGGTTTTTTTTTTTTTGGGTGCAGGATCTACCAAGTTCTGTCAGACCGCAGACGTGTCAAAACCGGAATCGTCTTTATTAGCCGAATATGTTAGAACAAGACAGGAATTTTTTTAAGCTAGGTTCAAGGCGCGCCGGTGCTTTTGAAAACAAATACACGACAACACAATATACAACTTTGAAATGAATTCAATATTTTTAAAAAAATTCTAAAAAAGGATGTTGTTACAAAAAAATGAAAAAAAATCTATGCTCATTTTCTTTAAATTCTAGACTGCAATGGTCTTTTTTTGTTCGTGTTGAGGTGTTACACGTGCCTACCAATTTTCATAGGGTCAGTTCAAATGCACCAGGATTGTTTTTTACTTTTCCACTTCGCTACAGAGCCTTTTTTTTTTAATTGTTTATGGCACTTACCACATTATTCACCAGGCTCGATAGGTTTGTTGAGCATGTTTAGGTCTCCGAAAAGCCAATCTTTATTTTATCACAATTACACTTCACATGGCAAAAACAAACCCTTTACCCTGGGGTCATGACACTGCTATAAGGCTATTAGAAGCGCAACTATTTTAATTAAAAAAATAAAATCTCACATAACCCCTGAAGTTCCTCTACATACCACCAGGGGCACTCTTGAGAACCCACCTAAACATATCACCTGTATTTTTGCGCTTCATCTTATTCCGTCTTTTTGCGTTCGAGTGAATATCCATTCAAGAAAGAAAAGAAAAAAACGGAAAAAGGCGCCGCGCCTTGATGAGCTCGCGATCCGCGTTAGGCGTCGACCGGCGAAGTGGATCAGGTTCTATTGTGAAGCGTGAGGATGCTCCATTCGCCATCAGTGGCGGTGCACTGAAGGTGCACATTTACATATCAAAGGCCACGCCAACATGTCTGGAATTTCAAGCGACTTGTGTTGTGATGTGCGCCCGACACGCACGAGAAAAGAGGCGATGAAAATTCCCGCCGTCGATACGCTTCCTCCTCGCCGCCCGCGCCGGGCTCGGACCCTTAATGAGATGCGTAAAAACCCGAGCGCAGGTGCACGCCCGCCGCCTGGCAGCCAATCACGCAAAAGTAGGTCAAGCTCCTGGAAAAAAAAAAAAGTCGGAGAATGACTTCCTGGGATATTTCCCTCATGGCCTCCGCATCGAGTTTGATGCTTTGACGAGTTAATTCAAAGCTAATCGTCGCCCCCTGCTGGCTGCATCTTACTCCTGATAAAATACTCATTTACAGGGGGAAGGATTCTTTCAGATGTTGGAGAAAGGATATCATTGTGCCCCTCTAAATTCATTTTTTTTAAACCATTTATTCGTACATTTGACAAAATGGAAAGATTTTTTTCCGTCTATAATATACGTACCGTATTTCTGTTCATTTTGAGGCGCACTTAAAATTTTCCCCCAAATTGGCAATGCATCTTAGAATGGGGTGTATTTTATGATTAAAGCCAGCTTTTCAGTTCATAATGTATGAGAAAATTCCTTCTATTTACGTTCACCTTTTGGTAAAAAAAAAAAAAAATACGGTACTTTAAATGTCTACAAATGGTGACATTCAATTACGTCTGACTTATTTATGGTTAACATGAATGTGCCATGTATATGAAAATGTCCCAAAATAGACCTGTTCATTGAGATGGGGCCTTATGGGCCAAAATATCGGTAAAAAAAAAAAAATGGTACACGCAAATGGTGAACAAAGGCAAAATTTGAAGTTTATTCGACACAAAACAATCATTAGAAATCTGGGAATATTTACTGTTAAGGATTGGCCAATTATTTCCTGAAATATCTGAATGTTTAATCGATTATCAAAAATAATGATCGATTGACGTGTTTATCCATTAGTTCTTCATTAATCTTCGCGCCTCTGCGCACCGATTAATCGATTTTAAGACGCCTGCGTTGTTCAGTTTTGTACATCCGGCATCTAATTTTCAAGGAAAAAAGTTTGCCTAGCAACTGGCTCCATCAACACAAGAAAGAAAGCCAACAAGTCTTGGTCATTACGACATCCTCCTCCGGTGCGCAACAACAAACGCCCCCCGCGCTCGCTTTCAAACGTATTGGTATTTATCCGACCTGAAAGTTGTTTGTGGAGCGGGCCAGCTGCGCTTCCTCGTAGGTGCAAGATTAGCAAGCAGAAGGCAAAGCTCGCACTGATCTTTACGTGCCAAGCCGGGTTCTCTCCTTGTATTTTTTATTCATATATATCATTTTTTGTGGCCGACATGCATCGCGAGACGGCTAATGAGGCGGAGTGCGCACCCCCCTGCTGGCCTACCACCCGGGGCCGCCGCCCCTCATCCACCTGCGCGTTCGCTCGGCCTGGCTTGTGCTGCTTCCCTAGCGGGAGACTTTCTAGTGCATACAGCCCCAGGAAAATATTCGGCGTCTCGCTCGATCGAATTTTTTACGATTAATATGTCACTGTTGAATAGTGTGCTTTCATTCACCGCCATTGATAAGCAGATCCGTTTTTATGTTTGTGTTTTTTCAAGTCTGAGAGATTCTACTCCGCTCTAATATCCAATTTTCGAAACGACTTTACTGACACACAATCACCAGTAGATGGCATCATGAAAACAAAATGGCTTTTTTAAAATGGCTTTCTCTCTAAACAATCCTTACACTTGGAATCAGGGGTCCCCAACCTTTTGATCACCACGCCTTAGATTTATATTATAGGGGGGGGGGGATCATTCAGAGGCGCCGCCAAAGAAAACAAAGATCAAGCACAAACGTATGAACTGGAATTCAACTAAATCATCTCTAAAACATTATTTCGGGTGAAGCCCACGCGGCCTAGTACCGGTTGATCCACGTACCGGTCCGCGGACCGGGGAATGGGGACCGCTGCTTGGAATGACCAGGATTTGGTTTCGTAGTCCACCCTGACACATTTTTATACACATAACCAATCACGAGTAACTATTTCTTTTTAAATATGGCACTACTGTATTGGTAGAATGATAATAAATACCAATATTTACGTATATGGATATAAGTCCCTTTATGATGGTTGCAGCCACAATCTTGTACTTGAATTGGTAGCCAGCGATGTAATCATGAAGCCTGGTTAGCAGGCGGCAAAAAAAGCACTCAAGAAGCTCGGTTAGTTGACCTGGACCTCTTTAAAACCCGTCACCTTGGTTTGCTTTCATCAAAGCAGCACTCTGACCTCCTTCAAAATGGATCCCGCAAGGTTTCGCCGCCATATGTTCCAGCTCTCGCTCGTGCGCTTCCTTTCCTCGTCCTTAATGTTCCAGGCCTTTTAGTGGCACCTCCGAATGGCGGCCGCCGTGTGTCCCGTCTTTCAAAAGTGGAGCCGTAGCATCTGCCAAGCGGGAACTGGCGACGGCGACCGCCACGGAGGACGCGGCGTATTTCTTGACGCGTTTCCCCAGCATGTCGACAAGAGCGCTCGCATCTGCTGCGCTGTAATCAAACCAATCACACCAGCTGATGGTCAGTGATTGCTTTTAGATTGGCAGGTCTTGCCGTTGCCCCCCCCCCACACACTCCCTACCCCCTCTTTTCCCCTCCAAGTCCTTTAATGGACACCTGCTCCGCCAGAACAGAAAACCACTGTAAAATCAAGAAGACTGATGACTGGGGAACATTGGAGTTTTACGAGACACTCCTAATGAGGCATTTTTCCAGCACTAATATATATATATATATATATATATATATATATATATATATATATATATATATATTAGTGCTGGAAAAACACAGAACTTTACTCTTTCCCCCCCCACTTTAAACGTTAATCTCAGCAATTTTTCACTGTATGGAGAGTTTGTAGGTGCTATTGCTTTAGAGTGCCTTGTTGTTCGCTGTGAGTAGAAAAAAAAGAAAAGCGCAAGAGCAGGAAAATGAGCAGAGTTCTGACTTATTGCACTTTGTGTGTCTGGAGTTTCAGGGTAGGCTTTCCATTGTCAAGTGCCTCGTTATGTGCCACGAGTGTGTGCATGTAACAGAGAGCTAAGGGGCAAGGGGGAAATCCTTTTTTTCTCTGTGGTTAGTCAAATTTGTTACGTTTATTTTCATTTCAAGATCAAGATAACAGATGTCCTTGCTTGCCTCGCCTTCCAAAGATATCTGAAGCTCTTTCCAAACAAGCTGCTGAAGAAATCGGGGCGTCCCGTCCCGGGCCGGGCCGGGCCGGTAACGGCGCCGCCAAGGTTCCGCCTTGTTAGTCCATCTGAAGTACACGAACGGGCGATGTCTCCGGTGCGACTGCGGGTCCGACGGAGCGTGACGGCGGCGAGCGCGGGCGGTCTCGCATGAGCGAGCAGCAGACAGGCGTGGGCGTGTCACCGCCGTCAAGGTCTTCGCACCTCACGCTCGTCTTTGACTAATTGACACTGAGCTAGAAGGACGTCTCAACAACTTCTTTTCGCCGCTGAGAACTTTGCCCCGCGGGGCCGAAGACGGTTTAGGTGTGCGTTAAACGCTAATTTATACCTGGCAGTCATTCAGGCCTTGTTTACACTTACTCAGGGCTATTTAACCTTTGCGCGGTATTATGTCCAATCCTTTGACCTTTACATCAAAGTCAATTCACATCAGAGATAGCATTGAAAGAAGACAGCAGGAGCTGAATTTTCTCCCAGATTAGCGTAACATGTCAAATTTCAACATGGCACAGCTACTAAGTTATCATGGTGGCAGGTATTGTGTACTGGTCTACAGTATACATGACCACACACATCAAAGGTAAAAATATAAAAAGAAGACAATAGGGAGCTGAAATTTGACCCAGGTGGTGATAACGTCAAATTTCAACATGCCACAACCACTTAGTTATCACACTAGCAGGAGTGTGCCATACCTACATCAGAAATAAAATGGCCAAAAATGGTCCAAAAATTGCACAAGGGTTAAAACCAGATAATTCTCCCTTTTTTAAGTTTATATTTAAAAAAAATCCATCCATATAGCTTTCTTTATTAAAGAAAAATGCTGCGACACGAATACGCAGTGAGATTTCATTTGTTTACAAGCGTGCCGACCCACTAAGTGGCAGTAGTTTCGCCAAATTCTGTCCAATCAGACAGAATGTAAGAAATAAAAAAAATAAAAAGTTAAAAAAACGGTATACGAGATTTGAAATAAATAAATTGTAGGTATCAGCAAATGTGATATAAAGCATTTGAAAGCCATGACGGGGAAAGCACAGTTTTCTTTTCAAAATAAGAGCAAGTTAAATGGAACACAATACAACATATTGCAGAATTTTATTGACTCTCTTGCTTTGTATGGCTTTTATTTTGACTTTGATCTTTCAGGCGCAGGAGCCAAATAGTTGTGTATAAGGTCAACGATTTATCATCCGGAGCTGCCTAATAAAATCCACCTGGAGATAGCATTACTTTTTCATTATTTCCTGTATGTACGGGGTCCTGATGCTTTATTTCCGTGGGAGCGGGGCACGGAAGCGACTCCATCCATCTCCCCCACCGACTTCCAAAAACAACACTTATAAAATGACCGTTGCGGGTAATGACACCATAAGGGCTTGAAATGACAAATAAGCGGCGGTGGCGGTGATTGTTACCCGCTTTCCTTCTTTTTGTCCTCCAGCCGTTGGACTATGAGAGCAAGAAAGCGTACACCTTCAAGGTGGACGCGTCCAACGCTCATCTGGATCCTCGATTCCAGACCTTCGGGGCCTTCAAAGACACGGCCACGGTGAAGATTAACGTCCTGGACGTGGACGAGCCCCCGGTGTTCAATAAGCCCGCCTACGTGATGGATGTGTACGAGGACACGCCGGCGGGCACCATCATCGGCGCCGTGACGGCGCAGGACTTGGACGCCAGCAGCAGTCCAGTCAGGTGAAGCTAAACTCTGACCAAAACTTCCTTTTTATTTTGGGACGCATGTCACTTACGGCGAAAAGAATTCGAATTAGGGACGGTGAACGGCATCGTTGCCGTGGTTACAAATGAGAACGAACCTCAAGGGAGGTATTTGCCGCTTTAAGAAAATTAAAAATCATCATGTTATGCGCTGTTGTAAAAACAAGAGCCACAAGACAATAAAGGCATTCTCACAATTATTTTGCTGATTGGATCGCAAAAAGTATATTATATGTCAATGGACTGCCCCCTGGGGGTACGTGACGGCACTTCTGCCTCTCGGGTGGGTGAGAGTTTTAACCGGGTTTCTGTAGACGTCAGAAAATCAAATTTAATGTGTTTATTTGCCGTGTATGTTTTTCTTTTCAAATTAAGAGTAAAAAGTAAACTGATATGATTGAAAAAATAAATTTCACAGGGGGTACACCATTGAAAGATTTCCTAGAATCGCTGTCGTATAAAACTAAATAAATGCCCCAAAGGACGAGATAGAGGGAAAACATTGTTTTGACGAGGACACATTGTCTTTTAGATTAGAAAAAAAGCCTACAAAATAATTAATGCTGACTTATTTTCCAAAGTAATAGCAAAGACTTAATGTTGCTTACAGGAACATAATCAGTCCAGATGACTATGAAAATTGTATAATATTTACTCCAAACGACTATATTAAGTTGATAATTGATTAGATTACCAGTAGTCGATTATTTGTTGCACCCACCCACACTGAGTATTATTAAAAATATAAGATAGTCATTTATCACTAAGGGCCCCAAAATCGATCCCTGTGGAACACCATATTCTCCTGAAACTCAGTCTTGGTGTAAACTGTAGTAATTTTTAGTTTTTTGTCTGTCTTTTAACTCATTCAATCTAAGTCCTCAGAAGAGGACAAGAAGTCTTCGCAAATATCTCATGCATTTTAGTGAGATGCTATTCACGCTGCAGAGACAAAATGGACACTACAGTGGACACATACGATTAGGGTCACCTATTTGCGGTTTGTTGTGCTTAGAATTGAAAGATTGAGAAGTGTTCTTTAGGCATTGCTTAATCTTATTAGCGAAATGATTTGCCGCCTGTTCAAACGATGGACAAACACGGCGAAAGTGAAATTGCGTTCTTTGTGATTATCGGCGGCAATGGAATGACGCGAACAAATGAAGTACTTTGTCCAACTAATGAAAGAAGTGCTCTCCAAAGGACGCCGGCTGCTCCCGATTGGTCGACCGATTGGTCGTGATTGAAGCTATGACGTCTTTTCATGTCTGCGCCGCTTGTTCATCAAGGCCGGCGCCGCGGATTTGCGAGCGGAGGACTTGTGTCATCAGCCGCCGGAACAATCGATCAATCAATGGCGGCCCGACATCACACTCGGGCGGGCGTCGCGGCTCGCTCGACCTTGGGAGAGGAACGACTTCACCAAAACATTCTTCGCATTCCCTTGGTCAATACGTTTTCATAAGAAGGGTCCAAAAGCAAATCTGAGGTCTTAAGAAAACCTGCGCATTCAGGCCCCATGGATTTTCCGTTGATGACCGATGCTGGTGTCGTAAAATAACCGCAGACAAATCTGAAAATATTAGTACATATTAGTAACGCATTAAATAAACGAATACTCAATATTCGAATACAAGCAACTCAGCCAGTATTTTGTCTATCCTTATGTTTGGCTCTGCTAGGTCAGCAAAATTCCCCCGAAATGAAATCGTCACGAAAAAACGTAACTTCTAAAAGAATCCTTCCACGACCAATTTTGCAGGGTTTTTTTCGCCGATTCAGCATATGAACCTCAAACTTTCGGGCCTCGTGTCTCCGACAGGACCGAAATGAAATCGTCACGAAAAAACGTAACTTCTAAAAGAATCCTTCCACGACCAATTTTGCAGGGTTTTTTTCGCCGATTCAGCATATGAACCTCAAACTTTCGGGCCTCGTGTCTCCGACAGGACCGAAATGAAATCGTCACGAAAAAACGTAACTTCTAAAAGAATCCTTCCACGACCAATTTTGCAGGGTTTTTTTCGCCGATTCAGCATATGAACCTCAAACTTTCGGGCCTCGTGTCTCCGACAGGAGAACAATAACACGGACACGGAGCAAAGCTCCTCTTTTTGACGCCGGACACCTCGACCGTCTGAGGTCAACCCTTCCTCGAAATCAATGATCTTCCTTTCTTGTCACAGTATCTTCCAATCTTCCCAGAGAGAGCAGAAAAAGACAGCGAGTCCCGTCCGCCGGGACCAAATATCGGCAAAACTTCACATTAAAGCCATTCGGCCGAGCTGATTTTCCTCCGACCGAAGTCGCCCCGTAGACGACAAAGCCGCCACCCCTCGCCCGGGCGATCGCGTTTTGTCGTGGTTGCGGCAGTGCGGCTTTTTTCGTCGTAAAAATAACTCTGGACGCAAAGTGGATTACGCCCTTCGGGGGAGGGAAAAGAGCACTCCGAGTAAAACGGCGTCCACTAGAGCGATAGGATCTTAATAGAAGCTCAAGCCTTGTACTTTGGTCTTGCTCTCTCTCCGGTAATTACCAGGGGAGACGTTGAAACATCAGCCGCCCGTTATGGATGTGACACGAGAAGCTAAACTCCCCGCGCCCTCGCACTTTCACGCCATCAAACCCGGCCCGCCCCAACGCGCCAACAACGGGGCGCTCTTCAAAAATGGATGAGAATCCTTTTGTTCTTCAAATCTATTACCCTAGACCAGATGTCCGAGCGCGACGGACAAACCGAGATGTTTTCCGAATGAATATTTTACCGGCGGATGCAACAAAACAAAAGAGCGAGCGTCCGGTCCAGGAAAAAATACTCGCGCTGTCCCTTGTTGCTAAAGTTGCACTTTGTCTCCTGCGTGTTAAATATTCATCGGTAAGCATCGTTGTCGTGGCGCGAAACAATAGAGAGCCGCGGCGCACCGGCGAAGGTGCTTTTAGGCCGGCGTGCTATTTCGCAGCGGTGCGTGATGTTATCAGTGTCCGGGGAGACAAAAAGCCATCTTGAATTATGAATGCTAGTCTGATTTTTAAGGAGATTTTCCGTGTTTAAAACTCTCGCCTCCTCGCTCGCCGGTTTTCCGTCACAAAGCTAGCCGCCGCGCAGAGAAATCTTTTTCCACCCAGTTAACTTGAGTACAGTGCCAGTGTTCTCCGGACCCAATTAACATCGTCAACAATGTCGTTAAGTTTACGAGTCCCGACTGGAGACATCCAAAATAGTGGCGACAATTAGGACAAATTGATGCGCGACCAATGTCATCGGCGGCGGGCCCGAAACATCTGTCGAAGGTTTTCTACTCTCAAGCCGGACGGATCAGATTAAAGGTTTGACGACCCTGGCAGTATTATTTCGCGACTCGGAAATTTACGGCGAGTCGAAATGATTCAAACAGAATCTGCAAATAAAGATCAGTCTGGCCAAGTTCGAAGCTTTTGGAACCTTTGCAGAATACCGACCAACACCTGCCACCAGCAGTGAAAATCTGCCGATAAGACCTACCTAAGAGGGTTTACCGTTGACTCAGACTCGACTTCCAAAAGTCTCGGTCTTGAACTCCAAAAGTCTTGGTCAAGTCTCGGTTTCATGCCCCAAAGGTCTTAGTTTTGTCTTGGTCTTCTTTTGACCCCTAAAATATTTGGTATTGTCTTGACCTCTAAAAGTCTTGGTCTTGTCTCAATCTCGGAGAGTTTTGGTCTTGTCTCAGCCTCCCAAAGTCTTGGTCGTCTTGACTTCCAAATGTCTTGGTCTTGGTCTGTATCCCTAAAAGTCTTGATCTAGTCTCGGTTGCAAAAGTCTTGGTTTTGTCATGACCTTAAAAGTTTTGGTTTTGTCTTGACCTTTAAAAGTCTTGGTCTTGGTCTGTATCCCTAAAAGTCTTGATCTAGTCTCGGTTGCAAAAGTCTTGGTTTTGTCATGACCTTAAAAGTTTTGGTTTTGTCTTGACCTTTAAAAGTCTTGGTCTTGGTCTGTATCCCTAAAAGTCTTGATCTAGTCTCGGTTGCAAAAGTCTTGGTTTTGTCATGACCTTAAAAGTTTTGGTTTTGTCTTGACCTTTAAAAGTCTTGGTCTTGGTCTGTATCCCTAAAAGTCTTGATCTAGTCTCGGTTGCAAAAGTCTTGGTTTTGTCATGACCTTAAAGTTTTGGTTTTGTCTTGACCTCTAAAAGTCTTGGTCTTGTCTTGACGTCCAAAAGTCTTGGTCTTGTCTTGACCTCCAAAAGTTTTGGTCTTGACTCAGTCTCAGCCTCTAAAAGTCTTGGTCTTGTCTCAGTCTCAGCCTCCCAAAGTCTTGTGTTTAAAACAATCCAGAAAAGTTCTTGCACTCCCAAACCTTTTGGCATGCTCCCTTATGAAGAGTTCTTTAATTCTGCCCTTACTAAAGAACCCAAATGTCAGATATTCATAAATTGATAATGTAGCGCAAGCATAACTTTTGAATATCCTCAATTGACTTCAACATAGCTCCTTGAAACCAAGATGACTTTAGCCACGATTACTCAGCAACCACTTCTGCATTATGAGAATTTTTACACCAAATCGAGCTATTGCTATGTCCACATATCTTCGAAATAATTTATCACGCGCAACAACGGCAGCCCATCCATCTCCGGACCTTTGCTGCAACGCTAAATTGCCATTCTGCGCTGCCGCAATTCAAAAAGCTGGCGTCCAAAGAAAGGACGGCCTTAAATCAAACGCAAAGAGAATGGAAGCCAACCAAAAGTTGTAAAACATTTAGCGAGAAGTGCTTCTGTCATCATTCCCCCGTCCTGTGAAGACCAGTCGGACCCCCGCCTCCACCCGTTCGCTCCCACACTCAAGAAATAAAAGTAGTGATGAATACGAATGAGGGGATCGAGCAACTAAGAAGATGACAAGTCCGGCCGCTCCGTGGGGAGGCGCACTAAGTCATTCAATGCCAAATACTTATTTTGACGTTTTATATGAGTCGAATAACCCTGGGTTGTGTTCAAGTGTTTGGCTAAAAGAGGGTCTGAAAAACATATTGGTACTGCACAATAGTGGACATTTGTTGCACACACATTGTTTACTTTGGGAGCAACTTACAAAATTGTGTTAAATCAGCACAAGTTATTCATCTTCAATAAACGCAAGTATTGTGTTAATACAACGTTATCGCAATGGATTTCAACGAAGTCATTTCAACTTTTTGATCAAATTTGATCACTTTGCTACAAGGTTTTTCAATCCCCTTCCTGCAACCCAATTTGATCCTAAACTAACAATATTTGTTATTGTTTTTCCAATGCAAATGACATATTTTCATAATTGTACATTTAATTTAATAAATTTACCCAATTTTACTTTGAAATAATCTAATGTAAATATAGAACAGACTTTAAAAGTACCGTATTTTCTGCACTATAGGGCGCACCAGATTATACGGCGCACCCACAATTAATGAGATATATTTTAAAACTGTTTCCATATATAAGGCGCACCCTCAATTAATGACATTTTAAAACTTTTTCCATTTATAAGGCGCACCTGATTATAAGGCGCACCCTCAATTAATGACATATTTTCAAACTTTTTCACTCACAATATAGTAATACTCACAGTAATAACAATAATAACTCAAATAACAACTCTAAACTCTCAAAAGCATAATAATTCCATGTCAATATGAGCAACCTTGTTCAACTGTAAACACACAAAAGAAAGAGGTAAAGCTTACTTTATCACTTCATTTTCCATCTACCCAATCTCAATATTGATCCATATATAAGGCGCACCTGATTATAAGGCGCACCGTCAGCTTTTTAAAAATTTTAAGGCTTTTAGGTGTGCCTTATACTGCGGAAAATACGGTAATACAATAAATAAACATTTGTTTCCCCCAATTGAAATTGTCAGAGCATAAGTAAGACGTTTTCTTTTTGACATTTTGCGGAAAAAATCAAGCAAAACTAACGCCCCCAGTATATCTATTTCCCAATTTTTATTTTCTCACCGAAGGAGCGGCGCAACGGCTGTTTACCGCTGACTGACAGCGCCATCATTCCGCATCAAGACAAGCTTTTAGCAGCCGATTGGCCGCGAGATTGACGGCCTCGGAACGGAGCGGCCCCGAAAAAAAAAAGAAATTGGTTGACGCTGGCCGAGAAAAGGGTTTGCTCAGCACGCGGCCCATTACCAGATTGGAATTTATACGCCGCCCTCAGCACACGGGCTGCAAATGAGCATTCCCAAATGAGTCATGAACACTTTGACAAGGCGATTATTGGCAGAAAGCTGAGCAAAAGCTTTGGTTTTTTTTTTTCTTTTTCCCGCCCAGGTACTCCATCGACTGGAGGAGCGATCTGGACAGCTACTTCGACATCGACCCGGTAGAGGGAACCATCTCCACCAATGAGATGCTGGACAGGGAAAGTGTGGCCTGGCACAACATCTCCATTGTGGCCACCAAGCTCAGTGAGTAGTACGATAATTATCGTATTTTTCCAACCGCGAGGCCCGTTTCAAATCCCTTAGCCTTATACTCAGAAATATACGGTCATTTATATACAAGGTAGGAAATATAAGTTTGTTTTGCTTTTTAAATAACAGGCTGAGCGAAACTGTTTTACCGTAGCCGATTATCGGTAGTCAAAAAGCATTAATCGATATTTCAAACCTATAATCCTTGTCAGTGAAAGCGAATAAAATACTGGCTCAAACGTTGCGAAACGAATGACATTTTCAGATTCAAATGATGCTAAATGATTTGAATATTAGGCTAGAGTTTTGATACTATCTTGAGTTTTGATTCCATCTTGGGGCATTTTGGTGCCTCAGGACTATGTTGAAGTCAGTTGAAAGTTTCATATCGACAAAAATATTGCTTTGCTGTCATTTTGATGCCAATATGTTATTTTTCAGTGTTTGACAGATTAATTTAGACAAAAGTAGTGCTTTGTCACCATCAAGTCATCATGGTGCCATAAAAAAGTTGTTCAAGTCAGCTTATATATTGTTACATATCTAAGTAGTTATGCAAATATTTGTCAAAATGCCGATAATCGGGCGAGATGATAATCGATCTTTTCTTATTACTTGATCAAAAAAACCTTGTGGTTTTTTTTTTCCGTATAAGGTACCAGTCAGTTATCCTTATAAAGCAAAAACAGGAAAAAAATGAGTTTTGAGCAATCATGATTCCCCTTTTTGCCACTAGCCACAAAAACGTGGCCATTACTGATAGAACACTTTTCCTCGTCAATATTCAATTGCGTTTTTCACCAAAAGCTTTACTGGCCGCCATAAAGCGCGACGGAATCTCCTGGGGGCAACTTCACCGTTTTCCTCTCTTTACTGCATTTTTTTTTTCTTTCATGAGCCACCGCTCGTTTTACGGCGGTGGGAGCCGCGGTTCCGAGACGTCCAGCTAATTATCTTTTTTTTTCCTCTTCTTCTTTCATCGCCCGGCAAATTTGCGGATAAATAAGCAAATCCATCGTCATCAAGTCATCATTCCCGCTAAGAAGCGTCAAAGTCATTATCCTCCGGGCAGGCCGCTCGCTGCTCAATCAAAATTACCCACGCCGTATATTCATTAGGGCCCAATGTGAAAACCGTCGCTCTCGTCGTCTCCGTTACCTTGGAAACGGATATCGCCCATTTCCTGTCAAGGTCATTGGTGTTCGCGGCAGGGGGCGGAGCTTTGCTTTTGTCCGATTTTGTGAGGGGATCGACTCACCGTTATCAAGAAATCGTATTAATGCCGAGGCAGGAACAGTTCAGTTTTCTTTTCAAAGTAAGAGCAAATAGACTGGAACGTTAACTAACATTTTGCCAATTTATGGTCGAAAATTCCTTGCAAAACCTTTTATGCTTTTATACTTTTAAGTTTTTTTTTTAACTTGTTCTTAATTCAATAAAAAAAATGTAAAGGGGGCGGAGCTTTGACGAACTGTCCATCTCCGCCTTTACATTCCCCCATTTGAGAACCACTGGTTGATAAACATTCTAAAAAAAAATTGTAAACCAGAATTTTCCACAATTTAGCTGATACTTTTGCTAGGGATGATATGGTATCGACGTCGGGCCCATACCGGGGATTCATTCAAGATATTATCACTCACAACGGCGCCATCTTGTGGGGTTCCTAATAGAAATGTTTATACATCTTTATCGGGCTGTATAATTGTCCTTTTTTCAGAGGTAGGGTTTGTATCAGTACTTGATACCAATACTGTTGCCCACTCAAGAATTGAGACGTCATACTGGTATCGGTTTGATTCAAAAGTCGTATTAAACATGCAATGTACACGACGATACATTCCACAAAAAAAAATAAAATGGCAATACAGTATAAGCGAGACCGTTATAGGTGAGGCGCCATTTATTGCTGCCTTTGTCGTTCCCGCACGCCGCCGCCACCGCTCTTATCTTCCTTCCACACGGCGGCCCGGGACGTTCGTCAAGCACAGGAATGACACGGGGAAAATAATGGCGGCGCGCTTTCCCGTCGCAGACAGCGATAGACGCGTCCGGCCCGACTTGAGAGGAGAAATGCGTACTTGACCTTGAAGGAGATTTGGCAGGAAGGCGAGGCGGATGCTTGTTTTGGGCCGCCCCTCGCCGTCATCCCCGATGCGGCGCTGTCACTTGTTTCAAGTCAAGCCCGGCGTGAATAGCGCTTCTTGGGCGGAGGCCAGAAAGTCACACAGACATGTCGTGACGAAGCAAAATTCACTTTGTTGTTTTTGTTCTACCCGAAAATGGTTTGGAGTTCTTAAAGTACAGAATGTCATTGTTTCCCCACTGGAAAAAAAGGTTTCTAATAGGGAAGAGTGACTTATAATACCCGCCATCGATATTTTGCCGATATCGGATATATTTTGAGGTACTGAGTACTCGCAGAGGTTACCGATACCAAGCACGGATACCGAATGCAGAAAAAAATAACTTTGAGTCATCCTCGCCAGTAAATGGTGCTGTAATGCCTGTAAATCTGCTTTTGGATGGAGCTATGTTGGCGTCAGAGGATATGTAATTAGACAAAAGTAGTGCTTTGTCCCTGTTTTGCATCGTTGTGGTTTTAGGAACTATGTAGAAGTCAATTGAAAGCTTTAGATTGACAAAAGTAGTGCTTGTTGTCATTTTCATGCCACAAAGTTACTTTTAAGTGTTGGAGTGATTCATTTAGACAAAAGTAGTGTTTTGTCACCATCACGCCAAAGTGGAACCAAGAAAGAATGTTGAAGTCAGATGAAGAGCTTCATGTATGCAAAACTAGAGTTTTGATTCCATCTTGGGGCATTTTGGTGCCTCGGGACTATAATGAAGTCAGTTGAAAGTTTCATATCGACAAAAATATTGCTTTGCTGTCACTTTGATGCCAATATGTTATTTTTCAGTGTTTGACAGATTAATTTAGACAAAAGTAGTGCTTTGTCACCATCAAGTCATCATGGTGCCATAAAAACGTTGTTCAAGTCAGCTGAGGAGCTTCTTGTAGAAAGTAAAAGTGTAAAAAAAAAAAAATATATACATATATATATATATATATATATATATATATATATAAGGACAGCAGCCACAGCTCGGGCCCTCTCCCGGGAGATTTCCCGCGCCTGGCGCCGCAGTCATGCAGCAAAATGAGAGCGCCATCTGCAGTTCTCCCGAGACGCGCCGGAGAGGACGGGAACTCGCGCTCCCCCGCCGCCGTCACGGCAACAACTTGAATGACGTCGCACTCTCAGTTCCGTCTTTTATGCGAACGGTCTCGTAGCCAAACGTGTCTTACCATTCCGCGTGCTTCTCAAGCTTAGAAAAAAAAAATCTCATGGAACACCACAGAGACAAAATAGACAAAAATCAGCGTTCCCCCACTAGATCCATCGTAGATTTTCTTGTGGAGGATGATGAAAGTCTGTGCTATATTGTATGGAAGACTATTCGGGCGAGTGAGGTAAAAAAACATCAATAAAAAAATAAGTAGTCAGATGTTTCAATGTATCCTTAGAATTCTGATCTCAAACTGAGAATTCTGACTTCATTCTCAGAAAAACCATCTCGTCGGTCGGTTTAAACCTATTTGTGGGCCAGAACCGGCCCGCGGGCCGTATGTTGGACACCATTTCTTTCATCCTAGGATTCTGACTTGTCGACAGACTTAAGAATTTTGAGACGGTCAAACTTCTCCCAACGAAGTGAGAATTCTGCTTGTTTTATTTATTTGTATGTTTTGTATTTGTCTTTACTACTGACCCTGTTCTTCCTCCTGCCTCTCAAAGTTAGTGTGTAGGACGGGAAGAACTTTCTAAAAAAAATAAAAATAATCTAGGCAGGCACCGAGATTCAAATCTGGAAACGTTGAACCACGAGCCACCAATTGTAAACACTGCTTCACCGTGTTACCCAATCACTGAATATATTTACAAACATGACTTCTGGCCACAGAAAGTCAAGAAATCCATGATTTGTTTTGATCATTGTGTGCAGTTTTTGCGTGTGCGTTTATTTCCGGTGAATAACACGAAGCAGAAAATGTTTAATTTAAAACAAGGTGATAAGCAGTAGAAAGGCTTCACTAGCCTCGGAGGAATTCTGATTCATAAAAACAACTAGAGCATGTGTTATGAGGCTCTGGAGGACGCCGAGAATTTGTGGTGCAATTGCGACACCCTGTGGTCGGAATGTTCCTGTCCCGTTGCACAGTCGTCATGAATGAGCTAACTGTTTGGATGTGAAATGGAAAAGCTTTGAATGTGAAATTGTCATATCTCTCAACATAAGTCACTGGTACAATTTGAAAATGGGGTATTGTGGGAAAATTATGGAATGTGTGAATTTGTTTGAAAGTTTAGAGTGATCCATAAGGTGAATGTTGCGAATGTGAAATTGGAAAGATTTAAATGGGAACGGTCAAATTTCCCAATGTAAGTCAATAGTACTTTTTGGGGCGGGAAATCGGGAATTGTGGAAAAACGGTAGATATTTGGATTACCAAAAATAGAAGCTCCTCTCACACAATAAATTGGAATATGATGAAATTGGAATGACATGAATCAGATAAACTGGAAAGGAGTTGAAACGTGTCAAAAAAGAGGCAGAATAAAAATAAAACTAATAAAGTATAAGAATAACATATGTGTGAACACCCTCACAAAAAATAAAACATCAAAAAGGGAGTTTAAGAGGAATAAGATTTGAAGGACCCCAAAGTATCCGGAACCCGAAGCAAATCCCGAGTCTGGAAGATTGCTTTTGGCGTGCGTGGAGGTGAGGGGCGGGTTACTTGGATCTCAAATCCCCCAGAGGCCACAGAGCCAGATCCCCCACCCGCCCGTGGCCTAAGTAACCGGAGAAAAGCCTATTCCCACATCAAATCCAGAAAGTTTACCTTTGCAGGTCTCTTCTATAAAATAGAAAATTTCCTCTTGCGCGCTGGGGGCTCTCGGTCACATTTGCAAACCACTAGGCCACCGTGCCGCACTCTTCAGTTTCCAAACATGTTGTAGAATATTTGTGAGCAAGAATGTCTCGCAACAAATTGAATTGTTTTGCTTTGTTTTAACATCAGGAAATCGAGTGTATGCTTTTTAACGCAACCTCTGGAAAAGGACAGGTTTTCTTTTCAAATGAAAAGCAAATGAATTGGAAAATGAAGCAAATGATTACATAAATAAAAGAACGAAGAGATAATGCCAAAAGTCAAGCCTTTTTAGACCACTCCACAAAAAAAATTGCGAACAAAATAAAGTAAATAAATTAAATAAAGTCATTTTTTTAAATCAATAAAAGCTAACTGAAACCTCCTTTTATGTTTATAAAACTTGCTATAAATACATGTATATCATTCAATTAATATCAAACCATTTATTAATAATATCATATCCTTCATTTTAAATGTATTTTGTTCCATTATTATTATTATCATTCATAAGAATATTTATAATCATTAATTAACGTACATGTATTGTATTACAGAAGTAGAAAAAAACCTACTCAAATTAAATTAAACCTAAACTAAAATGTAGCCTGCTCTAAAATAATAATAGTAATATTTTTTCATTAGATTTATGATCTATTTCTTGAATTAAAAGTTTTTGTATTTTTTTGTAGTTTTTAAAAAAGATTTAATAATAATATGTGCTGCATTCAAAGTAGCTTCCCTTACAAAAAGCAAAACAGCCAAGTCTGCTGCATTTCCTAAATCGGCCACACGATGTCACTGCCACCCTATTTCTGCGTTCCAGTCCACTCCTTTCAAATACTCGGACTTTGTCATTTTCCTTGTTTGTTTTTTTTTTTTATCCATGCAGACAGTCCTGTTCTAACAAGCCGAGTGGCCGTCTCCGTCCACGTATTGGATATCAACGAGTTTCCTCCTGAATTGGCCAGTCCTTACGAGAGCTTTGTGTGTGAAAACGCCAAAGTGGGCCAGGTACGTCGAAAATCCCATGTCCGCACAGGCATTGAACGCAACACGTGGTCTCGTTATTACCAACAGAAACTGACTTCGCAGATCAATTATGAGTTGACAAAATGAAAAAATAAAGTCTTAAGAATCCACGCCGGCACAATGACCACAACAATGAATTTCCTAATATTTTTCTTATGACATGAAAAGGTGATTCAAGTGTTCAGCGCCAAGGATCAAGATTTGCCCAACGCTGGACAACAGTTCTCCTTCAGAGCAACAAAAGACGAACTAAGGAACAAGAACTTCACTATCAGAGACTTTGGAAGTAAGTCCTTGATTTCCATGAGATTTCCAAGATAAACTAAACTAAATATATATATATATATATATATATATATATATATATATATATATATATATATATATATATATATATATATATATATATATATATATATATATGGAGTTAAGTTACCCAGGATGCTAAAGTTAGCATGTCAATAAATTATGACTTATTATTTTCCTTCCCTTTTTTTTTTTTTTGGTCCTGCTAAATGACTTGGAATACCACCTCAACCTTTTTCTTCGTAAGGATCCTTTCGGTTTTGTGGCGAAAAGCGAGCGCTAACGCCCCCACAGTGATGCCAAGCCGCTCGGCGCTAAAAATAATCTCAAAGGTGCGCGCTCAGGCCGAGGTCTTTGAAGTGGAAAAGTGGGACATGTCGGGATGAGGTCCGCCTCGGGGAATCCCGCGCGTTTGCTGTCCGTGACCGGCCCGTATTCCGGCGCCCGGCTCACTTTTACCTTTTGGACCCCCACCCCGTCCTCCCTTCGGCCCGTCCGAGATGCGATGGGCAGGGACAGGAAATAAACATGGGCGGCGCCACCAGCAGGTTCCTTGCGAGGTACAGCGAGCCGGAAAGCTAAAATGCCGCGAGGTGCGCTAAAACGCCCGAGCTCCTGTCAAGAGGAAGCGTCGGTCTCGTTGCGAAGCACCAAGCGGTCGTGACGGCGGGTCAGGCGGTCCGGCCCGATCTGACAGAAGCGGGCCGCTCCGATCTGACGTCTCCGTTCGGTGTTACGCGCCGCGTCTACCTCCATCGCTTTCACACGTCGTCCGCGCTTGTTAATTTTCTCGGCTAGCTGTCATCGCTGGTTTTTTGCTGGACTGAACTCAGGACCTGACTCCGAACTTTTTGCCGGCACCTATTTGCATTCCTGCTGAAGATTTTCCTACCGCGCAGATGATTGGAAACGATTTGGCGAATAACCGTCCCTTCCCGCGCAGACAACACGGGCGGAATCGTCACCAAACGGGGCGGCTTCCGGCGCCGCTCGCAGGAGATCTACCACCTGCCCGTGGTGATAGAGGACAACGGCTACCCGTCCAAGAGCGGCACGGGCACGCTGACCATCCGGGTGTGCGGCTGCGACGCCGATGGCTCCATGCTGACCTGCGGCGCCGAGGCCCTCTTCCTGCCCGTGGGCCTCAGCACCGGCGCGCTCGTCGCCATCCTCCTCTGCGTCGTCATCCTGCTTGGTCAGTAGGCCTTCAGGACGTTTACACACACACACACACACACAAATATATATATATATATATATATATATATATATATATATATATATATATATATATATATATATTAGGTATGAAAGTTACCTTAAGTACCTTTTAGGTGCCAAAAGTACTAAATTAGGTGATAACCCTAACCCACTAAAGAAATATTTGAGTATATGTACTAAAATGACTAAAGTACTCAATTATCTGAGTGCAAAAGTAATCAAATACTCTAGGTACTTCAAGTAAAGTAGGTATAAAAGTACTGAAGCAGATGATTACTTTAGGTAATTAAGTAATAAAAGAATCCACTTAATTGGCCATTTAAGTACTAATGTAAGTGATTACTTTAGGTACTAAAATACTCAAGTAATGTATTGCTGTTACTGTTTTAATAAGAGCTGTGCGGTTTCATTTTGTCAGATCTAAGAATCTTCAGTCACAAATCTTCCATGTGTGGTCCTGCTTTTTTTTTCAGCTAGTTGCCATAGCAACCGCATGGCAACACCCACAAAAAGGTCCCATTGGACGGAATCCGCATCAATTTTCCTCATTACGATTCCCTCCGTGTTGTTTCTCGAGTTTTTATCCCGGACGGTTTTGAAGCGCGCCGCCTTGATTAGAGGACAGAAATATGCACGCGCTCGATTATGAGACGTTCACGATCGGCGGGTGGAGGAAGCGCACGGTGCCGGGTTCAACGACCCGGAACCAAAGTTCCCTGTTTGCATTCCGGCAAAGTCATGGCGGCAGGTAACGCCTTTTTCCCGAGCTGTTTAATATCCAAAGCTTTTTTGCATAGCAGGGAGGCTTCCATAATGGCCAACTTTTACGGCCTTTGTTTTGTGAAGCGTGAACGTTGGATGGCCGTTGCGCCCGAGACGTTTAGCATTCAAGGGCACCGCCACTTCAGGCTGCCCGTTATTTACTCCACTCCACCAGCTCCCCCCTTCCCAAATTTGTTTTCTTTTATTTCTAACTCATTCAATGCCAAAGACGTCTTTGCAGAGTCCACAAATTTAATCCTAGATCCTCCTTTTGATTTCTTTTTCATATATTAGGGTGAAAGAGGGACTCAAAATATTGTTTCGTATAAATAAATACATAGACTCTTGAAAGATACGTAAAACTACATCTTGGCTCAGGGTCACTTTGACCCGCGGTGGATTTAGTGACCTAAACAAGTTTGAAATGTGTAGAATCTAATTCCAATGTTTTGTTTTAACCACTGACTTATGATCATATTTCAACCACAGCAATAATGTCTCTGGGTCAATATGACCCGGAGGTGTGAACATTTATCCAAAAATCATTATAGCTAAAAATCACCAAAGCTAAGTTACTGTTTCAGTGTAATTGTGAAAACACAAAATTTGAACAACTACATGAACTCCTCTCCCTCGCATGTGTTTCCAAACGTCATCAATACTGCTGTCACGTGACGAGAACATGTCCACAGTGGATTGAACTATGATCTAGATTAAGTAGATTATCTGACATAAAACTCAAGACAGGTTAACTCTGAAATACTGTGACGGCTTGTTGTTGTATTCTGCAAAAAGGCCACTAGGGTGTCCTCACGCACTACCGCAAGAAATAGAGAGAGAGAGAGAGAGTGAGGGAAGGACGTGAGGTAGGAAGACCTACTTTGAGCTTTATTCTCTTCACTCATTTTTTATTTATCTGTCTTTCCGTGTTCGGCTTTGCAACTGCAATGTTATCATGTCTGGGTTTTATTTTTGGCACATAAGTTTAACAATAAATTAGTTGCACTAGATTGAAAGACGACACAATATGCACAATTACGCAACCTCCTGTTTAACCTCCAAATGAATTCCGGCTGGTAGCCCACAGTGCACCGGTATTTATTTATGGGGGTTTTCAAGCGCTTGGGGCAGCCAGGGAAGTACAATTCCTCGTGAGCGACGTAGATGTACGGGACAAATGCACGTTCAAGCCAGTGAAAGTCAAAGCCAATGTCACATTTGTACAGGAAGGTTTGTATTGTTATTATTAATAATAAGAAGAATAATTTCAGTTTGAAACTCCTTTTGACTTCTTGCACGGTAGTGGCACTGTGAGGCTGCCTCACAACCTAATGTGCTACCATGCGAAGTCTAAAATTGGGATTTCACAAAAATTGTGAGTACATTTTTCATAAAGTGCTGTTTAGAAGTCCTAAAAATACGGAGCCCTGCGGTTAAATCCACTTGCTTTTGTTCATCTCGGGCGGCAATCATTTTGTCCACTGAAAATGACATCACAGTTGCTGGAGTAACCACCAATCACAGCTCCCCTGTTTTCTGAGTCTGGTCATGTTCTCCGCTTTCCTGAGCCATGCGGGAAGTAGAAGTCTAAAGTTTTAAAATTGAACCTGAATTATGTTTTTATATTGAGATGATATCACTAATGTCAAATCAGTAAAGGTTATAAATATAAAGGACGTGATGTCATAAACATTATGCCCCGTCGAAGGCAGGGGGCATAATCTCCATGTCGGTCTTTCCCCCCCAGTCATCGTGGTCCTCTACGTGGGCTTGAAGCGGCAGAAGAAGAAAGAGACGCTGATGTCGTCCAAGGAAGACATCCGCGACAACGTGATCCACTACGACGACGAAGGGGGCGGCGAGGAGGACACGCACGCCTTCGACATGGGAACGCTCCGCAACCCCAAAGTGGTCAAGGACAACCTGTTCCGCCGGGACGTCAAACCGGAGGTCAAACGGGCTCCCAGGGCGCCCGCCTCGAAGGACAGCGCCGACATTCGGGCCTTCATCAACCAGCGGCTGAAGGACCACGACGGCGACAACTCTGCGCCGCCGTACGACTCGCTGGCCACGTACGCCTACGAGGGCGGCGGCTCGGTGGCCGAGTCGCTCAGCTCCATCGAATCTCTGGCCCCCGACGCCGAGGAGGACTACGATTACCTCAGCGATTGGGGGCCCCGCTTTAAGACGCTGGCGGGAATTTTCGGGGAGCAGGCGGAAGCTCGCTCGGACTCCACGAACGCCGAGCACTGAGGCCGCGCGCCCGCTGCACTAGCAAACGTTACCTGGTTTTGGCACCGCGGACGTTTGAGGGCGTTATTGGGTGTCGGGTGTCAGATGGGAGATTAAAAAAAAGTCTCAGGAAGAGTCTCGGATTCCAGGAGTCCGCGTAAAAGTCATGCGGTGTCAGTAAAAAGGGTGTTGTCACGGTTACGGCAATGTGGAAATGGCGTCACGCAAGATGGTGAAGTCCAAGTCACAGTAGTGTGAGTAGTCAAGAACAAGACCTTATCGGGACACAAGAGACGAGAGACCGAAACCAGAGTAAGACTTTTGCAGGTCGAGACCAAGACGAAACTAAGACTTTAGAATCTCGAGACAGAGACAAGACGAAGACTTTGGAGGTGGAGACCGAAACAAGACCAAGACTTTTGAGAGTCGAGCCAAGACAAGACCACTATTTTTGAACGTAGGGCCAAAACAAGACTTCGGCTTTTGGAGGTTGAGACCGTGATGAGACCAAGAATGTTGGAAGTCAAGATTTTTGGAGGTCAAGACAAAACCAAGACTTTTGAGGTCGAGACACAACCAAGGCTTTGAAAGGTTGAGCCTGAAGCAAGACCAAAACCTAGGGGGAGGAGACCAAAAAAACGACCTGGACTTTTGGAGGGCAAGACCATGACAAGACCAAGGTTTTTTTCAGTAGAGACCAAGACCAGGACAAGACTTTGGGAGGTCGAGACTGAGGCCAGGCAAAGGGTTTTGGAGTTGGGGACCCAGAAAGAACTAAGTCTTTTGGAAGTCAAAACCAAGACGAGACCAAGATTTTTGGAAGTCGAGACTGAGATCAGACTTTTGGTGGTCGAGATTAAGACAAGACCAGGACTCCATACATCGAATAATGTTGTTTTGGAGGAAAATAATACCGAACAAATTTCAATCCTAAGCAAATTTGTTGTTTTAATGGACGTGGATGACACGGGCTATGTTCTGTGGTCTGACGAGACCCAGAAAAAAATCAGCTCGGATTGTTTCAAGGGGTGTCATTCCACAAAAAAATGGCAAGCTTTTCCCTGACATTTGATGACTTTGATCTGACATCTGATGGGTGGCGCTGCAATTCAATCAACTTCACATCGACTTTTTCATATCCTGTCTGACACCCGAAGATGTCCTAAAATTCCTGCTGTACACCATTCCATTTTTTCTCCCCCAGTTCCGTCTTTTATATTGTTTTCAGAGGAACAAGATTAGGGCCATGTTAGCGGGATTCTTTGTTTTATCTCAGATTTCATACTTAATTCTCAAAATGTTCACTTAAAGGCAGAATCATTTTGACTGTAAAGTGAGAATTTTGAGAAATAAATTTAGATTTTCTAATCCTCACTTTCAAGCCACAGTAAGTCAGAATTCTTACTTAATACAATGTAAAGCAAGTTTCTAATTTCGTTTGAATTCTGATCTGAATTCTATAATAAAAGTGAGATATTTTCCAACCTTTCTTTTTCTTCCCTTACCCCCAATATTCTCAGTCAAAATTTTGACTTTATTCTGAAATTTCTCATTTTGGAGTCAGAATTCTCAGCCAGAAATCTGACTTTAAAATGAGAATTCTAATTCCTCAAAATTCTCAGTTTGAAGTCAGAATTCTGACTTTAAATAATCATAATTTTGACTTTATTCTCAGAAATCAGCAAAGAAGTCTCAGAGGCCGGACTAATGATTTTGCATTGTGAATTCTCACCTTAAAGCGACGATTCTGAGAAAAATGTTGGAATTTCAATGAATTCTGACTTTTTTTCTCAGAAATCAGCAAGCTGCCACAGAGGTCCGACTTCGGACTTTGAAGTGAGAATTCTCACTGTAAAGCGACGATTCGAAGAATCGTGTCAGAATTTGTAGTGAAAACTTGCAGAATAGTCAGAATTCTGACTTTATTCGATGAATTCTGATTTTTTTTTTTCCTCGGAAATAAAGTGACCATTCCGAGAATAATGTTCCAAAACCTGAGACAAAAGTGAGAACTCCGCTAACGTTTTTTTTTATCCACCGGCTCAAATCCTCTTCCGTATTTTGGTGATCAATCGTAAACAAGAAAAACGGCGACGTGATTCAGTTTGAATGTTGTTGACGCGTATCTGCGGAGACGATGTCATTTCCGTGAACATCCTTCAAAAGTGCCTCAATAGAAAATTTCACGCCACACGTCCGATGTTTTTTCGAGCAAAACGAGCGAGCGCGTCGCTTCTGTGGCCCCCGTCAGGCCAAAGATATTTTCAATGTTATTTATCCTTCTATTTATTTATCTCCTGATTTATCTGCGTGTGTATTTATCTATTTATCTCTCATTCACACATTTTTTTTTTTGTAACTTTTATTTTTTGAGAGACACTTTTTTTGTAACAAAGGCCCGCATAAACAAAATGGATGTTGCGTTCGGGTGGTGTGAATAGACTAGGAAAAGAGAGACTTTAGGGCTAAATACTGCAGTTCTGTCATGTTACCAACACGGTTTTTTCTTAAATAAAAACACACTTGAGCAAACTTTGGCGTCAGCTAAAAGTTTCTTGAGACACTTGACTGGCAAGCTTTTTCAACAAGCGATTAACCCCCTTCGCACCCCCTCGTACCGCCGTTGTCATCCATCAGATAAACACAATGGAACGTTCTGCAGGTAATCCCCTCAGCCATATCTCACTTGAGAATATAATCCTCCGGTAAGTCCTTTCGACCCCCTGCCCCGCCCCCTTTCACACTGACGAATCGGCAATTAGCCGGCCGAGGTTGCAGCTTATAAAAAAAAAACGTCTGCGCTGTTGTGGCGTGCGCTAGCAACATCATGGAAACTGGCGGGAAGCCAGGAAGTCGCTCGTCAAAGCTCGCCTTTTGTCCAAGCCGCGAGTTGTTTTGAGCATTCCGGCATCCTGTGGCATGATGGGATTCTTTTTTACCTTTTAGCCAAGAATACTTGGCTAAAAGTATTAGCCTACTACTTTATTTGAAACGACTGTATTTTTGAAACGTACTTTGACGTAAAATGCTAAAAACAGCAATTTTCCCATAATGCCATGGGCTGTTTGCATAGAGCCACATATCTCACAGCATTATGGGAAAAAAAACAATATTTTAGCATTTAGCCTACAAGTATTTAGTATTTCTGTCCTGCATTTTTCCCTATCATCCGTATGATCATTTGGCATTTTTTTTCCAATTGTGCCATGGGATTTGTCCTTTCCAACATTCTGCGGCATTTTGGGAAAAATGTTGTTAGCATTTAGCACGGTTTTAAGTATTAGCTTAGTACTGTATTTGCAATTACTTTTGAAAAATTCTTCCATGCTAAACGCTAAAAACTGCATTTTCTTTCCAAAATCCCCTTTGTATGATCATTTTGGCATTTTTTTTTCCTATTTTGCCATAGAAAACATTGTTTTTAGCATTTCGCCGAGCAAGTATTAAGTATTTGTCTAGTACTCTATTTGCAAGTATTTTTGAAAAACACTGAAACACTAAATGCTAATTTTTTTTTCCATAATGCCATGGGGTGTGCAAATATCATGGCATTATGGAGAAAATTGCAACCTTTTTTTACGCAAGTATTTGGTAAAGCTTTAGTATAGTTATATATATATATATATATATATATATATATATATATATATATACATATTGGTGTGTCTGAGTGAATTTAGGCAGCAGCTTCCCCCACAGTCAACGACCAGCCAAGGGGAGCTAAAGACTGGCAAGCAAGTGATGGCATCGCCGCTGCTTACACTGGAGCGGCTTCAAGCGTCCGCCGGGCGCCACGGTCCAGTCGCATTGTTCGCCGCCGCCTAATCCCCGGGAAGTCTATCAAATCAAAAACGTCCTGGCTCCCGCGACTCGCTCGCAACAATTAGCGGCAGTCGTCCCCGGGACGGGATGAAGGCGTTGTCGTCAAAAAATGCGCATGAATGCCAACAAAAGTATTGACAGCGTTCAATTTGTGCGCGGCCGACGGCTTGTCAGACATCGTCGCGTCGCGCTCGTCATGCGGGATTGACACCGGTCCTCGTCTTTTTATTTTTTTTTCCATTTCTTTTTTTTATGTTCTCTGAATACGTTAAAGCCATCCGCCTATGCATTTTCTCGAGCCGCTTGTCGTCGCAAGTGTCGCAGGCTTGCTGGTGCCTATCTCAGCTGATTTTGGACACCCCTAAACTGGTTGCCGTTCAGGCACCCATTCACACCGAAGGACAATTTAGCATGTCCAATACACGTGCATGTTTGGCGTCTAGGAGGAAGCCGGAGTGAACTCACGCAGGCTCGGGGAGAACGTGCAAACTTCCGACCCTGAAATGAAAATTCTCATTTTATTCTCAGAAATTTGACTTCAAAGTGAGAATTCCGAGTTTAATTTTCAAAATTCTGATTGCCATTAGGTTCTTCGGGGTTCCTGAGAATGAATCTCAAAATCCTCACTCTCAGTTCAAAGTCAGAATGGTCACGAAGAATGAAGTCCAAATTTTGTCGAAAGTGAAAATCCTTCTTCTCTTCCCACTGGTTTGAAATTTTGAAGAACTGTGACTGTCGACTTTGCAAAAGGGTACTTCTGGTCTGTTGCGGAGAAAAACGCTTGCGCACTTCATCTTCTGACTGAACAATAAAATTTAATACCTGTACACAAGACTGTATTTTTTTCTTCCTATTATCAAATGCCATTTATGGCAAAACCGGCAAAGGATTAGCGTCATAGCGTTAGCCATTATGCGCCCATGCGAAACCATGACCTAGCGTCAACTGTGTTTCCTTGGAAATAACTTAAGACGGGATTGAAAACATATGAAGGAAAGGCATCTACTAATTTGACTTTATAGCGCATTAGCTTTCCCGAAATGAAGCCTCTGAGAAACTTTGCTTTTCGTCGATACTACTTCAAAGAAAGCCGACCAATGTTGCGACATAACCAAATTAGCATCACAACACAAATTCAATCCGGTTTCTTTGTTAGCATGTTAGCTAAGTAGTCAAAAAGGAATGTATTGTGTGTCATTCACACAAACTTGATGGGCTCATCCACTCTGCTGCTTGCTGGATTTAGTGAATAACACACACAGACACACACACACACAACACACTCACTGTGGGAGAACGGGCCCAAGGGAGCGTTGCTTCTATTTTTAAATCCAATAAGAAAGCGGCTGAGCTGCCTCGCAGGAACAGAACGTGCATGCGATTACGGCGAATAAGACGGATAATATTGGTCGGGGTCGCCTTCCGCTCGCAGTCTTCCTTTCCTAACGCTTCTTCCAACCCAATTACATTCGTATTTACGCCTCACAGTGGGTGGGGGAAAGCTAGCGCCGAAGGTGTTAGCGCGTTTCGCCGGCCACGCGTTCGGTGTCCCCCGTTCCGATACGCGTTTTCTCCAGAATCCAATCTTTTTCAAAACGAGAAATGTTTTAAAGCAAGCATTGTGCCATTGGTTACTTTCATAAAGGTTTAGTATTTTGCGTGGAAAAAAAATCGGAATATGATGATTCACTTGCGCCATAACATGCTAAAGATTAAAAAATTAAATTAAAATGCATATTTTTAATTGCAGATGTTTGTTTTTTTTAATATCCTGAAATGGGCCCTTATAAACAAAACAATTGAAATCATGCGAATCACGGTTTTGGCCACTAGGGGCGCTGACCTACACACCTGCTCAGGTTGTGCACCCTGCCGATTGTCAAATTAAGATCACATGCGTAGGCTCCGCCCACCAGCTGAGAGAAAACAGCAACATGACACGGGTAAGTGATCGAGGCTATTAACTTTCTTTTTTCGACTTTTGTGGCGTTTAAACGTGAATATATTTTTGGTGAGCTGTATAAAGGTGTTAGCTTTATCGGCTAGTAGAGCCAAAGCAATGAGCCAACTGTTCGCCGTGTGCGTGCGTTTAATGACGCGTTGTACACCAGGCGACAGATTCGGCACAATTGGAATGAAGCACTCCCCCGCACCGAACGCGGCTGTGCGTGCTGCCGACGAGCGCACAAGCGTGAAACAAGCGATTGCCGTAAATAAACGATCTCGTTTACTTCCAGAGGAAGTTTTGGATGGCATTCAGAGAGTGGTGAGCCGTAAGAACCAGCAAGTCTTCTGTGCTCACCTAAACATACAGAAAAGCATATTTATTCAAAGATATTTTTCAAATAAATCATTCTTCCTGCTCTGTATGTCCGCTTTCTGCTGTGCTGACAATTAAAATAATGTCATATAATATAATATAATATACTCTCAAGTCATGATGTCATATTTATGTTATTGGGAGGCATACTAATAATAATAATAATAATAAAATACAAAAAAACCTAAATGCTATGGAAATGAAGTGTTGCTTGATTAGTCTATATTAACTCATTCAATCCCAAAGACATGCTTTTTCAGGGTCCATATGGATATAGAATATATATTTTTTTGCAATTTTGGCAAAAGGATTGTGTAAAAATAGCTGGCACCAATCAACTGATTAGTTTTTACTTAAAGTAATCGAATACTTCAGTGCTTGGCACATAAAGTAGTTACTACTTGAGTACTTCCATACACAGTTAATTACTTTAGTACTTGATTGCCCAAAGTAATCGATTGCTTGCTACCCTAGCGAAATACGAGGTAAAAAACAAAACAAAAACAAAACAAAAACTACCTGGGATTGAACGCACGCTTAAAAAAAACAAACGTCGTTTGTTTGTACATCAACAAAATAGATGAAAAATCATGGATGGATTTGGAGTCGAAAAGTCAAAGCGTCAGAAACATGACTGGTTCCAAATATTCAATTTGAAAATTCTATAATCCATATTTTCATTACCTTGGGGTCATCCTTGAGAAACAAGCAGCTAGTATTCATAATAAAGCGCGGAATGTATGAAAATGAACGTTTTCTACAGATTCCAGCCACATGTCACAGTCTTTTTTTATTCACCATGAAAGACTGAATCACATATTTTTTTCCTGTTCAATGAATGTCCTAAATTATCAGAATGTTCCAATTTATTGCACATTACTGCCAGTCAGCGTATTATTCTGCGTTTTTTCATCTTAAAGTCCTTTTTGGATGGTTGGAATGCATGTTTTAGCGCTTGTGAACAACTCTTATAAATGTATCATTTTGATTTTAAAATGAGCATTTAATGACTATTGCATGTTAGGTCATTCAAAATTATGCATTGAATTTATATGAATGTATTTGAGTTTATGATATGCAATAATAGAATTAATATAGTTTGAATTTTACCTAATGTCGGATAATCAGTTTTAAAGCCATCTGCACACAAGTTTGGCAATTATAGAACGTGTAATATATATTATGTATGTCTGCAACTAATATTTCTAAGACTAATACATCAATTATTTTACAATTGTCGTGATAGATATTGGTTAATCAATGAGTTGGATTAAAAAAAAATGTTTTATTTACCCTCCCAAATTAAAAGAAATTTGCAATTTTGTCTTTGACGATAATAATCAGTCTGCATATATGTATATATTGGTAAAGATGTTATGTAAAATAAAATTCTAATTCATAGTGTTTTTAGCATGGACTGTGTTGGCAGGTTGATAATGTTGAATTAGGTGTCGTAGTTTTCTTAAAATGTTGACAGTCCGCTAGCGCTCCCGGTTAGCATCTTTAGCACGTTCCAATTCGGGCTCTCGTCGAGCAAATGAAAAAAGTTGCCGTACGGCGCGCGGCCGTTTACGGCCTCAGATACGACCGATAGAGGATTAGACCTAGCGGAGGGCTGGCTAAATTCGCAGGTTTGCGCCTAATAACGACTTTGCCAAAAGCAGAAATAGAAAATGAGCAAAGTCATTACGCTGTCACTTTTGTTCACTGATGAGGAGCGCTCTCCCCCAACTCAACAAGCGCCCGCGGGGGCTCCGCGCAAAGACGGAATGCGGCCGCCCTTAAATTGGCCACTTTATTCGGCGCTAAGCTAAGCTGCCGACGTTTCCGCACTCGCACTTTTCTCATTACGACGCCGGAAAATGGACCCGGCTCAGCCTCATCGCTTTCAGCCAGGAAGTTCTGTGTGCCGCTCGCTCATCCAGAGAGTAAACTAACGCCTTCTTTGCGCCCTTTGACTTTGGTGTTGGGCTCCGCCGGGGATCTTCGCGAACAATTTTTCCGGCAAAGAATGTTGGCTTCACAATGGCAACTCCGTTATTCCGCTGAAGGGTCCTCAAAACGGCAGCCAAATAATGACAAAAATGCATCGGGCGCCTCGGAGACTTGCCTCTGAGTAGTACGTGTTTACACCTGCGATGCACGTTGTTAGTCGGATTCGGTTCCGACAGGAAATCTCATTAGCTTCTCCGGCAGATGACAGCTAACTGAGGCTAGTGGCTGTCAAGCGCTCCCGCAAGTTTTGGGCTGATGTTAATTGTAACTTGAGGGGGACGAAGGAAAAACAAAAAACAAGTCGGTCCCCGACAGCTTCCGGGAAGCTCGGGCGTCCGCTACCGGGACCGAACCCTCGGAAGAGGAACTCGGCGGTTCCGCCAAGGGCCGCCCATGTCGATCAAATCACGAGCTGGATGGCGCCTCTTCAAGCGGACGACGTTTTCTCCCCGACGCGGTATCCTTCCCGAGGGCTCGGCTCGCTCGCCTGCGAGTGGAATTAACAAGCTGACGCGCGTCGTTATGCATGCCAGCTGACAATCATCTCGCACCTCCGAGAGCCAATCAATCGCGCGCGATTCCTTCCTATCAGAAAACTCATCAGCGTTGTTTATTCTTAAGCGTTCCTCAGGGTCCGGCGAGGATAATTAGCCATCAGCGCGCCGTCCCTTTTCAAGCGGTCGGACCATCTGGAGTGCCTCAAAATTGCCTGAAGTGCCTTGTCCTTCTCGTGCCAGTCAATCAAAAGAATAAGAAGAAGTATGAGGTCTTGTCCGCAATTACGCTAAAACACTCAAAGCCGTTCACTAAAGATGATGCCGACCTATGCGGTGAACCGCCGCCTACTAGAAGTTTTTTTTGTGATGTCGCCAGATTTTTTTTTTGCCCTTCCACTAATGCATGGTAGCCGGTCGTCTTGGCAACATGATGGAAGTTTTCGATGGCGGTGTGACAGGCAGACGAGAAAAGAGGGGCGGTAAACTTCTTAAGATGATTCACAGTAAGGTTTGAATCGCTACCGGCTACGTGAAAGTTAACTGATGTTTAGCTGCTAACCGCTCGTTGCTCAACTTGTCTGAAGACGCAATGACTGTGACATTTACATTTTTTGTATCGCTGCGTGATTATCTCGCGATTATTTTGGTAGCTATCGTAATCACGATTATTAATCACGATATATAATAATAATAAACAAATAAAAAGTCAGTAATCAGTCAAACAAATGGCACCACAATACCTCATCGTGTTGACGTCTAGAAAGAAATTCCAGTCGGATTCAACACATGTGCTTATAACGTTAAAATGCCGAAGCTGGAAAGTTGAAACCCACGATGCATTGTGGCTCGAGGTAAAATGTTGTTTGCTGTGAATAGTCAATCGTTTTTTAGGTGCTACACCAAATGAAAGTAGAAAAAGGAATAGGAAAAGAAGGAATAGGTCATGTGATATATGTTGCACCGGCTAGCTTGCTAGCTTAGCATGCGTCATCTACCAATACATAGATGTAGCTACGACTTTGAGCACCAAAATGATTATACCTTTGACCACAATGCAACACGGAGTACTAGCTAAGGCAAGATATATTATTTAGACGGCGGTAAAATTTTCCTCAAAACTTTATTTGCAAGAGTTTACTGCGATTCGAAATATTGGAACCTCTCCATTGTCGGCAAACCAGCCGGCTTGGATTCGCCCCGTCGCAGGTACCAAACCGGCGCGAGAACAAACAGGCGGCCCGCGCACAAGTCGAAATGGCAGATTAGCCCGGCAAGGTGACCCCATCGGACGTGGCTGTCGCAGGCAGATAGGAAGATCAGTGAGGTGGGCCGCGACTGCCAGACTTCACACGTTTTTCCGCACTCATTCGCGAATGCCTCGGTGGCCCTGCGCAGATGCTGATTGGAGGGCGATTCATACCAGATTTAAAAAAAGAAATCACCGCAGGAGATTCCAAAATGCTGCACTTTACTTATTGCACGGGATCGACCGCCTGTAAAAATGAAATCGTGGATAAAAGTGCGAAGAGATGAAGCCGTATGGAAATATTACCGTGTCTGCACAGAAATCTTCATTTTTTTATCCTACTGTATGAGAAAGAGAGAGTGACGTTAATAATGATTATTGGAATTGCAAAGGCCATCAATTTATTTGTAAAAATTAAATAAAAAAACATAACTGTGCTTTGGGCTATGTTCTGGCATGATTCGTTTTGAGTTATGATTTGTGTTAACTTTTTTAAACTTCATTTTAACATAATTTTCCGTTTGGAGTCGTTTGTGAAGAACGTGTGATGAGACTGCACCTCTCCTACAGCTGTAAGAACAAAGCAGGCGGCGTGACCCGACCTAAGGGCGGGACAGCCTGAGGTCTGTCTTTGTGTTCCTGGGAAAGATCACAGCATGGACTCGCACCTACATCCCCCACGATCACAAACTGATTGCCTGCATTGTTGCCATATGTCTCCCCCAATCCTTAAGGGCAACAATGGCTTTGTAACTAGGGCCAACCCAAATGAATAAATGAGGAGCGGACATTAGGAGATCTGAGAAGCTGCAGGTCTCTGTCCACCCTCCTCGCGAGTAAAAAGCTACTTGTCTTTCTTCTGGTGCGTTGTTACTAAATGTTCTAGTTTGCCTGAACCTGACAGTTATATAACCATAAACCGGTAAAATGTGCATTTTCTTCTGTCGTAGTCTTCCTTTTTTTTTTCTTTTTTGGATAAGCCCCAAAAACAATAACCACTCCAAGCGGCGTGACACGTCGCAGTGATGATAATTAAAAATTGATCTTCTAATCCCAACGTTTATCAGGGTTTATCAACAAACTGTGATTAAAATCTCATCCCTAACTCGAAGTGTCATTTCTTTTTCTCGTCACAGGATTTTAACATAAAGGTCAGCTCGTGGCAGGATGACTTATCTTCTTCGCTGACACAAAAGTGTTTGATGAATATGTCAACAACATGCTCTGACCTTCAAGGTATCAACACACACACACACACACACACACTTTGGATGCTACTTTTCACTCATTTTTAACCCCCTCCGGTTTTAAAGTAACTTGGACAAGAAATATAGCCGCCGTGCTGAAACTTGGTTATTGTTCCCGCTTTGCCGCATCGTATGTTCCGCACCGGCGACGTTCTCAGCGAGCTCACGTTCATCCTAACGCCGTCGCGCGTCACCGCCGTCAACTTTCAGTGCTCGTCATCTTCCCGCCTTTGTTCTGACATCTCGGCGAGATGGTCTCTGGTATTTGGCGTCCCTCAAGGAGTCTTGCGGAATCGCGTCGGCGCGTTCAAAGTCGCTCGGTTGGCTGATGCCCCACTTAAGTGACAAGACGAGTGAAGGAGCTGGCGTTTGGTTCCCAAACAACGAGCCGCTGCGGAGATAGTCTCGGTGCTGAAAGTCGAGGCTGAGATGCGTTCGTGTTCGCAAATCGGAATGGGAACGTTCGCCGCGAACCACCGGGCAGCGATCCTAAAATCGCTCTGTTGACTTGCTTTGAGTCAAATAATAGAAATACATTTAATTAGAATAGGACCACTTGGTGATATTTGTTCCAGTATATAAAGAAACAGTGTGCCGAAAAGCTGGCGTCGATTTATTTGTTTATTTATTTCGATTAAATTTGAATCTTCATAGATTCGTAAACTTCCATTTTGAAAGACACCAAACAAACATTTTCATATGCAGTATTATTCTGTCTTTCACGCTTCAAAACGGTGAAGAGTGAATACCTCCTTGAAACCAAAAAGCAAAAAATAAATAAATGAGCTGTTTTAGCTCAAGTGAAGATTTTTCACACGTTCTCTCTAACTAAAACGCTAACGTCGCTTCCTCGGCCACGTTGTAGCACCAAGGGGCCTTTACGACGGTGTGGAAATCATCTCACGGCGGGGAAATGACGCCCGTGGCCTCCCGTTAAAGAAACGTCAATATTCCATCGGCTTTGTTTTCCCATGGAGTCATTGCCGGGGACTCGGGCCACAAAGCCAGGTTGACCTCTGCTCGGCGTTCGTTATATCTTCATGAAAGATGAGCGTGGTAAATGCCACTTCAGCTTTTAAAGTATGTATAAACGATAAAAAATAAATAAATAAAAATGCCGGCTCGCATGAGTGGCCGCACGCGGGATAGCAACTAAAGCGGTTTTGGACCCGAGCGTCTCCTTCCTTCTCGGCGGAGCATGTTAATGTCCTCGCCCGAAGCCTCTCGTCCTCGTGCGGACTTTGATCTTAAAGGAGACACGGGTGCCTTTATTGACCGCGGAATTTTTTTGAAACGGCATCGCTTTAATGATGATGTCAAGTTGCAGTTTGCTTTCAATGCATTTGCCGGCTTTTGAAATGGAGATATCTGAGTATGGGCCAATAGAATGGGACCAATTGGGGATTTTTGTACGAAGTCTTTGTACGAAGAGATACTATGGGCCAAAAACCGAGTTCGAAATCTTTTTTTTTTCTTTTCTACAGTATTTTTAACTGCTCCGGGAACCTCCATTTTGAGAACTGTAAAAAATAAACAAAAAAAACTATTGCAGCATATAATTCAGTTTTATACTGTATCATGGTTTAAAACAGTGAATTTCATAGAAAATGTCGTGAAAAATGAACCGAGAATTTTCATCTGTCTTTGACACTCCCACTTTCCCGGAAAAATTCACATTTTTATCAAGTGGTCCTTTTATACACACGCACACACGCACGCACACACACACACACACACACACATATAAATATATATATATATATATATATATATGTATATATTTACACATATTTATGTGTATGCATATGCACACACATAAATATGTATATTATGTACAGTACATGTGTTTATTTGGAGATCTTTATCACGTCAGAGCCTAGCTGACCGTGTGGCCGTGTTGCTTTCAAGCACCTTCAATAACGTAGGAACCCTCAGCGTCAAAGAAGGCGATCATGTTTCATCGCCACGTTCATTTTTCATGAGCCTTCGTTTACGTGGGTGAATAATTCAGCTTTGATGAAGGCCTGCCACATTGGTCACGTTCCTCCATGCGTCAACGCCGCTCTAGCCAAGTGCACTCGGCACGCCGTCGGCCTAATTATTCATCTTTTATTTCTTCAAAAGCAAATATATGATGTCTGTCAATGTTACATTCATCTAAAGAGAGAGGAGTGGTTCTTTTTCCCCGATGCCCTCGAAATTCACATTAATCTCTGCAAGTGTTCTCTTTAGAGCCTTCTTTTTTTTTTTTTCAAATTATTTTTTCGGACTTATTGATGTCTTATTTCTTTGCTTGTCACCCTACACTTACCCTCGGAGGAGCTGTGAAGAATATTACGTTACGTAAAAATTCTACTTGTGAGCTGACTGAGATCATGTGTGAGTGTGTGTGTGTGTGTGTGTGTATATATATATACTGTATATATATATATATATATATATATATATATACAGTATATATATATATGTGTGCATGTGTGTGTGTATATGTCATATATATATGTGTATGTATATTTGTATATGTATATATGTATGTATATTTGTATATGTATATTTGTTTATATATATATTCATATATATATATATACATACAGTATGTGTGTAGATGTGTAAATGTATATTTGTATTTATACATATATATGTATGTATATATGTGTGTGTGTGTGTTTTAGTGGCAGACACTGCGCAACATTTTTTTAGCAACAAACGATAATGACGCTGCAAAAAACTGACAAAAAATCAAAAGGAATTTAGCGATTTCATTTGTCACCAGGATGTAATTCAGTGTCACAGCTTGACGCAGCTGAAAAGCGCACAATGAAAAGGTGAAGCGGGGAAATAAGTGACTTTTAATTATTTACACGGGCGCCGGCGATTGAACGGCGGTCCAGCCGGCGTCTTCCGGATGATGCATGTGCGGGCGAGTAGCGAGAAAACGCAGTCAGTCACCAGACGTGCTAGAAAACGTCCACTTGACAAAGTGTCTGCTGACTGTTAAAAGCTTCTGTTCTCCTACATTTCAGGCTAAGAGCGCTTTCTATTTGCCCTCTTACAGATTTGTAGCGTAACGCTAGTTGGACGCTCGCTAGTTCGTCGTGGCCCTTGTCTTGCTCGCTTATTGCGTATTTGGGCTTCGTTAATTACCGTGAATGACTACATTTTGTAAGTAGAGTTCATAGCCACACTACTTCCTTATGTCGTGTTCTTGAGCTCCGTCTAGGTCTGGAGACCACTTTTTAAGTCTCGTCTCGGATTCAGAGGCAGATTTACGCTGTAGTTTCTGTCTCGGACAGAGTGAATTTGAGATTTTTGATCAAGAACTCTCCAGACTATGATCTGTTAGATGTTGTTTGTCGCAGTTTCTCTCTGGACCTTCAAAAGTGGCCTGGAACATCCAAAGGACTTGAGCTTGTCTCGGCGTGGGCCACCAAATGTCTTGGTTTTGTCTCGGCCTCTAAAAGTCTTGGTTTTGTCTCAACCTCAATCAGTCTTGGTCTTGTTTCAGGCTCCAAAGGTCTTGGTCATGTCTCATTCTCTACCTCCAACAGTCTTGGTCTTGTCTTATTCTCGACCTCTAAAAGTCTTGGTCTTGTCTCAACCTCAATCAATCTTTGTCTGTTTCAGGCTCCAAAGGTCTTGGTCATGTCTCATTCTCTACCTCCAACAGCCTTGGTCTTGTCTTATTCTCGCCCTCTAAAAGTCTTGGTCTTGTCTCAACCTCAATCAGTCTTGGTCTTGTTTCAGGCTCCAAAGGTCTTGGTCATGTCTCATTCTGTACCTCCGACAGTCTTGGTCTTGTCTTATTCTCGACCTCTAATAGTCTTGGTCTTGTCTCAGTCTCGACCTCTAACAGCCTTGATCTTGTCTGTCTCCAAGAGTCTTTGTTTTGCCACGGTCTCAACTTCCACAGTTCTCGGTCTTTCCTCAGTCTCGACATTCATGAATCTGGGTCTTGTCTCGTTCTCTACCTCCAACAGTCTTGGTCCTTTCTATTTCTCGAACTCCAACGGTTTTGGCCTTGTCTTAATTCTCGACCTCTAAAAATCTTTTCCCAGTCTTGTCTCCTAAACTCTTGATGTTGTCTTGTGCTAGACATCTAAAAACCTTGGTCCCCCCTCTGGATCGACCTTCTAAAGTCTTGGTGCTGTCTCAATTCTCTCCAGTCTTTGATAAAATCTTGGTCTTGCTTGTTGTGGTTTTGACTTTACCCTTATATCTTTAAGCAGCTTTAGCTCAAAGTTTCTTAGTCGGATCTTGGCCCTTGTCCTTAATTCCCCAGCATCCTTTTTAGTTGAATCCATTCGATTATTTTTGGTTTTACATCATTGCACCTAAGTCCCACAGCAAGACCCTTAGTCGCTTCCTTAAATACAGTATCTTGAGCTCATAGCGACACATTAGCTCCCAAATAGCTTCTTGGCCAATTTGTCTCGCAAACAGTCGATTAGCTCGTAGCGTGCCGATTAGCTCCCAAACAAATTTGAAACTTGGGCGAGGACCGGAAGATTGTAGGCCAAGTTGGCCGGCGAAAACTTGAAGAGCGAGTTAAAAGACAGCTAATACGTAACATTTAACGATCGTCTTCAAAAGGAAGGCAGGCCATAATTGCATCCGATGATTAAAGATCACATTAAAGTTTTTGCTAAATGGAGCTTCACAGAGCAGCGGGCTCTCTCAGCCGTATGGAAATAACTCGAGTGTGGACTTCAATCTATGAATATTATGAATATTAGCATGTGTAGATTATCAAGTTGCTTTTAATGAACTCTGTGGAAAGTTGACTTTGAAGCAGCTGAATCAGCAGTTAAACGTCCAACGAGAAAATGGCCGCCCAGTGTTTGCTTTGTTTTATAACGTTACGTCTTCAACTCAGATCACATGATGGGAATCTGCTCCCGAACGAACTTTTTCGGTAGGCAAGATTAGCAAAAATAAACCCGTTAATTTTTATATTAACGGGTAATAGTGTTTATTAATTAACGCTAGTAGTCGGTCCTCCTCCGTTTCCATCGCCGACACGAGAGGTTTTATCCCACGTGCTGTTGTATCCTAATTTACACCGTGCCCGTTTCACGGCATCGCAGCTACGCAACGCGGCAGGGGCCAAGCGCTACACGATGGCTTATTGTTAACATCAAATTCCGATTCAGTCGCAACCTCTAATCATGTCATAACAACACTCGCTCTCCAGCTAGGAGGCCACGCTTTGACCAATCCATAAGTGACGCTCGCAGTCATATTAAAAGGTCCGTTATTGACCATAGATGCCACGAGAAGGCGGCAAAGCACTATTTTTTTTAATTAGACAAAAAAAAAAAGTAACCGACTTCCTAAAAATGCCTCCAGGTGGCACTAATACGAAATTTCTACGAGAGACATAGCTTTGGTCTGAGCACAGATGCATTCATGACTTTCTGATGCATAATCGTATTACTACTTTCCTATGCACAATTGTATTACCGTTTTACTTTTTTGTAATTAACTAAAATGCTGATTATTCGTAGTCAAGGAGGCTGATAACTGATTGTTTGGAAACTCCAACTTTTTTAAGCTTCGATTTAATCAACAACTTTTCAGATTTGCATAATCTTAGATCATTTGCATATTGTTAGATCTTTTTTTTTTTTTAAATGGTAAACAAAATGGTCAGGGATCTCCCAGGGTCATCAGCATGACTTAAAAACTTAAAAAGCAAAATGAAAATTGGTAAAAAGCTCCCTATTGTTTTCTACTAAGTCAAGTTTGTCAAAATTAAAAAAAAAATTGACAGAATTTCTTGCAATGATAAGTAAAAAAAAAAAAAAGAGCTCTCTAACGTTCGAGGTTTTAATTTGATACTAAATGCTAAATATCTGATAATCGGCGCATCTGCTAGCGTAATGCTAGCATATAATGCAAAACACTGGCTGAAATAAACTAGCATTGCCGCTACATTATTGATAAGTCTCAAACTAGACCCAGATACTCACTTCTTCTTTTATTTTATTTCCATTTCAGCTCAGTGCTGCCCAGCCTTGTTGTGGCACAATGCGGTACTACGCTGAAAACGGGTAACTCCAAATTCAGACTTCCATATACTGCACAAACAAAAGACGATCGCTTAAAAGGCCGCCGAAGAGTCTACGGAAATTTCTGTGAGTCGCACGGTCGACTTTCGCTGCTATTGAGTGAGAAAAGTGCGCCGGCGGCCTCAGGCTGAACTTTTACCTGAATGTGACATAGCGCGGGATGTTTCTTATTTCCACATTCTGTCTTCTTGTTGTGCTAGTGTCGCAGGCTGGGACTTTCCCGCCGTTTGTTTCGGCATCCTCTTCCTCTCAGGTGGTCGCAAACGCTTCAAGTTTGTCCCGCAATGAGCTCATTTATTTATTTTCGCTTTTCTCTCCAAAGAATCGGCTGACCTAAATCGCCCGTGATTCTGCGACGATTAAAGTGGGGTGTTTTTTTTTTCCTTTCTTTTTGTCTAATCAAGCCTGCGATGCTCTTAAAATTGCGACGCCCTCGTTTTTTGAGGGGGAGAAACTTTTGTATTGTTTTCTATATCGTAGCAATAAAATAAAAAGAGGGCAGCCAGAGAGATTTGGATATGAGCTCAGACGCAGACAGCATGAATAAACTAATAAAAGATTGCCGGTCTAGTGAAGTTACAAGTGATTGATACGCCGCATACATATTTATGAGGAAAAGCCTAAATCATTTTTCGCTAATGTCAACTGAATATGCGCCATAAATGCTGGAAAATGTCCAGAGTTGCGTTTATGGTTGTTGATTTGATTTAAAAGGAAAGATGTAATGATGAGGGTGTCATGTTTTGGTTTTAAATCCATTTTGGAGTTGTTGTTTTTTTGTTTGTTTTTTTACTTTTAGGCTGAATGCTGAAGACACTTTTTTTCCTTAATTTCATAAAAATGCGGACCTCGTAATAGAACCATGATAAAAGACTAATGAACATTTGTTTTATTTAACTTATATAATTTTTGAATGCTTTGGTATATTGTAAATGCTAAAAAAACAAACATTATTTTTTACTTTCAGTCAACACCCCATGACATTAAGGGGGAAACATGTTCTTTTTTTTTTTTTTTTACATTTTGGCATATGAATATGGTTTTTTGTATTGTTCAAATTATTACTCCATGGGAAAAATTATGGGAAATTATGGGAAAAATGCTATTTTAGGATTTAGCATATGAGTGTCCAAAAAAAAAAAAAAAAATGTACTTGCTCAAGCCAATAATCCACTGCATTATGAATTGAAATGCTAATTTTACAATTTAGGATACGAGTATGTTGAATTCACATCAAAAAACGTTCACGAACGTCATTTTCGACCAAAAAAAAAAAAAATGCCCTTGAGACACTATGTCAAATATGCTCAGGCGGCTGAAAGATGCAGATCTTCCTATGATGTGGAAACGAGCGCTTCCCTTTACGTATCCCCAGGAACGAGACATGACGGCCGTATGTGGGACAAATTCTGCCGGCGGAGTCCTTGGACGCCGCACGCGAGGTCACGGCGTTCCCAGGTGAGCAAATCAGCGGCAGGAAGCATTTGGACGTCGCGGCCGACGGGACCGACTGGGAGAGAATTAAGAGACGGAAAAAAAGGTTGGGGGTGACCTCCGGCGTCCTCGCAAAGCCGCAATTTACTTTTTGTAATCCCCCACAGAGTAGCAGGGGGGTTATTCGCGCCATTCCCCCGGGGGGGGAATGTCTGGGAAATGTCAGATGGCTGCCAAGATTCGCGCGGCGAAAATATCGGCGCTCCGTCGGACGAATGAAGCTCCCTGACTCACTTCCACGCAGTTCCGCCGTGCCGAGATGCCGCAAGATTCATTCGTTCGTTCACTTCGACATAGTTCCTCGGCGGCAGGGTGCCACAAGTTGGCGGCAAAGGACTACTTTTGATTCAAAAACAAATGCCTGATTTACTTAGACAAAGCTCCTCAACTCACTTCAACATTCGCTGGAAAAATATTTGTGTCAAAAATAATCGAATTATGGGTTGGAAAAAAAAAAACTTTTGGGTCGCTTTGACCCAAATTGATGCGGTGTTTCATGCTAAACAATCCAATTTTTTAAGGGGGGTTGTCATGGACAAATAACCCAATTTTTGGGGTCGATTTTGCGAAAAAACAAACCAAAAAGATTTTTTTTTTTTTTTTTTTACCACAACTGGCTTTAAATTCTTTATAATTTTGATTATAATTATAAAATTTATAATACCAAGATGCCACATAATATTGGCACCAAAAAAAAAAAAAAAAAACTTTTTTGGGTCACTTTGACCCAAATTGCTGTGGTGTTTCATGCTAAACAATCCAATTTTTTAGGGGGGGGTTGTCATGGACAAATAACCCAATTTTTGGGGTCGATTTTGCGAAAAAACAAACCAAAAATTTTTATTTTTTTTTTACCACAACTGGCTTTAAATTCTTTATAATTTTGATTATATTTATAATATTTATAATACCAAGATGCCACATAATATTGGCACAAAAAAAAACTTCCTTGGTACAGAGATGCTATATATATATATATATATATATATATATATATATATATATTTAGACTTTAGTCTCTCATATCCACTGTTAAGTTTATTATCTTCATTTGTATGATGCAATCAAGGTTTTGCATCGTCCTCAGGACAAAACAAGCACGAACATCCGAGTATAAACGAACATATGAACTGCGGGGGTTTCGCAGTCGACGCATAAAATAGCTGTAAAATCTCCACCGTCGCGCCGCTGAATCATTACCACCATCATATTTTTGTTCCCTTAAGAGGACTCGTTGAAGGCGTAACGCGTTCGGTAATCAGATTGGGCGAGGCGCTCCTCGGCGTACGGACTGACGTGAAGAATGTCTGGTAATTGCCTTTCGATCTGCGGCCGCCGCTACTCTCGTTTAGCGGCTAATGAAAATATCCCGCGGCGCAGCCTTTCGCTAACCCCCGCGGCGGCCGTGTCCCGCCACGCGCTTTATTACCAAAGGGATGACGAAGCAACATATTCCAAAGTTGAAGCCGAAAGGAGAACGTCTGCGGTCACGAGAGAAAAAGAATCAGCTTTAAGGGGAAGAATGTCACGATGTGAGCAACTTGACATAGATGGAAGATGCTTTTTTTTTTTCTTTGCTTTTTTTTTTTTTTAGTTCTTTCGGCTCCCAGACAAAAAAGGCCACAAGGTGTTTTTCCTCTCCACGAGGAGGAGAAGACAAAATGTGCTCAGTGAAATTCATTGTGATCCTTGTCCATCAGAGCAGACTTCAATTTGTCCTGCAGACAGCACCCCCCCCCCCCCCCCCCCCTTTACCCCCCTCCATTTCTACTCGCCATCAAACAGGTCCGATGTCAGTGTGTAATGGAAATGGATGAGAGCAGGGTGTTACGTGTGATCAGGTGATATCTCAGAACTCGTTAGCGATTTGGGATCGTTCTAATTTTTTTAGATGTGAAATTTTGCTGGGAACCTTTCCTCCGGTCCATGTTTCTGTTGGCGCCCATTCAGTAGTGGATAAGCCATATTTATTTGCAGGGGTGATAAAAACCGAGATGGGACACGCCCCTAGAATTACATGCTTTCGGTGGCGCTAAGCTAGGAGGGGCAAAGCTAATTCTCTGTGTGGCGGAACGGCTAGAAACTTTAACGTCAATTTATTGCCTTTCATAGGAATGGCGCCCCTCCTTACATGGCCGTCATGGAGCTGCTGGAGCACGCTGGCATATCTTGGCTTCCTGTCTGGGTGGAACCATTTTGAAATGTATGCTCAATCAGAGTCAAACCAAGGCACCATTGGCAGCAGGTAAGAAATGTTTGGCTCTTTTTCCGCAATTCATGCGAAATGAATTTTGCTTGTGTATTTGTGATGTGTTTTTGGGTTTTTGTAAAATTCTGGTTCGAGTTGAAGTTTCGAAACTACGGCCCCGGGGGACATTTGCAACCCACCAACGTGCTTTATTAATTTTGACTGTGTTTAATGACTTTAAGTAAGAAATAAATATTTTGTTTGACATGTTGTCTTTGGAGGTTGTACAGAGTGAAGTGAAAAATAAAGGGAGCTTTTTATTCACCTATTTACAATACAAACAAGAAATACAGCAAAAGAACTTCCTCGCTAACCCCGCACAAAAAAGTAGGACGTGACGGACCCCGGTCACATGATTACGTGCATTCCCACTGACATGAATCATAGTGGCGGCCGCTACAAGAGTGTCTGCGAGCCAAAACATGCTGGCACCCATAAGAAGCTAATTGACCACCTGATGGACTATTTTGCTCGGCAGCGCTTCCAAAGTGTGTGCAGTGCGCACCTCCAGTGTCTGTGTGATGTGTAGTAGGTGTGCGTTGCCCTCAGCTGTTTGCATATTATGACTCATGAAACATCCTGGCAGGTAATTGGAGGAGAGCCACGCTCAATACATTTCTCATAATGATTCATGTCGTGGGCCTGCCAGCGCCGCGCCGGCTAAACACGACAAATGACTCGCACCTCGCCACAAAATAAAAGGAATAAAGATTCAAAATAGTCCATTTCTGTTTGAGTTTACCATAAATGTCTTACAGAAGCTTCAATCGACCTGGGGGGGAGGTCCTAGTCCGAACTGGATTCAGGGTAGATCAAAAGCCCGATTCAATTCGTCCGATCAATGGTTATTTCGAATGATTATTCTGTACAAAGCGGATCGTAGTTGACCTGTTTTTATATTCTACAGCAATCGCGATAGATTGTGTCTTTTGTCCTAAGTCTGCTAACTTGAAAGTTTAAACCAGACCTGGAGTGGTCATCTGGACATCCTGGCCATTTCTCAGTGGGCTGCGTTGACATATACAATCTGTTTGGTTCCTCCATTTCTGCCTGTGTATGAACTTTCTCCAGACTCTAAAAATAACAATGGGAATGCCATACACATCAAGTATGACTAGGCATGACATTTAATAAAAATATAGACCCTCCTGGAGCCCAATCTAGTCATTTGTGTCCACTTTTGTCTCCGGTTTGTCTCAGCAAATGAATTGCAGCCAACACATGAGCTATTTTTGGAAAGGCCAAAATGTCCTCTATGGAGCACACCGGGACTTGGAAGAGTGGCTTGAATATCTAAAAAATATAAACCAATAACAAATGTCAACTACAGCGGACACAAATGAATAGGCTGGCTCTCAGGAGGATTGGTGTTCCGCAAGGTTCAATTTTAGGGCCCCTGTGGAGCACAGTATCACGTAGTAAGGTAGCCCAAATGAGTCAAAAGATATAGGCCAATTCCGAATGTCCTGTAGACTGGACGCCAATTCATAGGCCGTATCCAAGTTGGAGAAAAACGGGACTGAAAGACTAACTTTAATGTATGAACACAATATAGACTAAAAACAATTACAGTGGACACAAATGAATAGGGCTCCTCTCAGGAGGATTGGGTGTTCCACAAGGTTCAATTTAAGGGCCCCTGTGGAGCACATTAGCACGTAGTAGGGTAGCCCAAATGAGTCAAAAGATACAGAACAATTCCGAATGTCCTACTGTGGACACACTTTCATTGACTACATCTCAGGAGGCTATCTGAAACTTCCTCTCGTGCCCGCTGACCTTGATGAATACCCCGTGGCTATTTCTGCATTTGTCCCACCAGATGATGCATGGCTACCATGTTGGCTGCCTGATAAAGCGAGCGCATTATCATTATTATTTTTCTTTTTTTGGGAGGGTATTATTTTTACTCCGGGGTCTGCTGCTGCAGACTATCAATGATTGCACGTGATAAAAAGAATTTAAAAAGGAGGTGTTGTAAGTGCAGGCTGTATCGGAGGTAATAAAGGCCATTCATCCTGGTGTCGCTGAAACAACTTGTGCTAAACTGCCAATGAAGCCGGCGCGCCTGCTCTTATTAAAATGATCAATAAAGTCCCTTGATTGAGGATGGATCTGTAAAAGAACGTAGGGGCAAATCAAAGGACACCTCTAAAAAAAATATGATTTATGCACCCCTTTTTACAGTATGGATTGGGAGTGCTATCATTTGTCAAAAAAGTAATAATTGGAAATAAAAGGAACGATAAAAAGGTTCATAGCCGAGTGAATTTGACCAACCTCATTTTTTTAAAAGATACTCATCTTTTTCAGCCCGAATATTATTGTTTTGTCTGTATTTAATGTAATCACTAAATTATTTGGCATGTACGTTAACGAGCTAACTACTAAGCTAACATGTAGCGTTAAAGAGCCATTTCAGCAGTAAAACGTTAACGCCTTTAAAAACATTTCTTTTTCACTTGCTGCTGACTGAAAATGATCGATAATACTCATACTCAATGACCAATCACAGCTCAGCTTGCGAATGTCCCACATGACCATACCCAGAGAAACAAGTAACTACCAATAGTGACTGGTGATTCCCTGAGCCCTGGCCACCTGCCATGTCATTTTCAAGCGCCCGTCCAGCATCGTACCATTTGTGTCAAATCTCGATTTTACCTTTTAGCTATCTTTCACATCATCGATTTGAATTCATTTGATTCATTGCCCGACATGACGAGCAAATGCGGTCAAAATGACTGTCAAACATCATATTGTTTACAGAAAATCATATAATGTTGACATCCAAACAAGAAAATCCCGCTAATTAAATCTAGCAAATTAAGTAAGAATATACAACATTTTCCAGCAAATCAATCGAAAATATCCACTTAGCGTACATGACAAAACATCTTTGCGCCATTATCTGTGGGCAGTTACTCAAGAGACCCAAATGCGTACATCCCATTCCCACATGCCAAGCTAGCCGTAGCATCCACAAGCTATCATACGTCACGCCAAGAACAAAGCCGGCATCTGTTGCCGTTTCTCAAAGGCGCTCCATAAAAAAAAAACAAGAAAAAAACCGGATTAGACAGGTGGAAGGCCACGCTATGCTAATAAGACGCGAGGGGAGAATTCATTGTCGGCCGACTCAGCGCTTTTCTGCGCGTAAAACACGGACAGGGATGCTAGCGCGGCCCCAGCGGGGTCGCTTGTTAAGCGCTAGGCGAAGGTTATTGAGAAGGAGATCCACCGTGAGGCAAACGACCTCTGACCCCCGCTACGCTACGCTTATCGTCGCACGTAGCTAAAGCTCATACTGGAAAACCCGCAACGTCCGGTAAGAAACGCGCGCTAGTGATTTCTCGCCGCTATCTGCCCGCCGCAGATCACATGAGTGGTGCTGATGAATAAATATAAAGCGCGGCCCCTCACTCCCGGGCCTTATCGCCAACGCCGGACGGGAAAAGCTGCAAATACCCGTTCAGGCGGCAAGACGGAGCCCGGGTCCAATTTCTTTGCCCTCCGGTGAATAAACATTATGTCGGAAGGTACGCCTGAAAATTCTTTGAAGCGTATTGGTAGAATGTTGGCTTTACTATGCATACATAAGTCGGTAATCGTGATAGTATCAAAAAAATGCTGTTTTTAGCATTAGCATACACGTTATAAACATACGTTCGTCACTGGAAACTTTGCTCCCGTACTTTTCCTTGTATTTTTTGTGGGGCCATTCATGATCAAAATGTCTGCCAAATGTTATGCTGCTCTACTCAAACTACCTTCAGGGGCTGGAATTTCAACAAATTCATGAGCTGAGTTATTGGAGTTTGGTTATTTACGGCCAGTCGTCAAACTTCACTGCCACTGCTGTGCTCGCACACAATGACCAGAAAACAAACAAAAAAAAAACCTCGTATTCTTTACAATTTATCGGCATCCATCTGTTTACTAAATGTGTTAAAAAAAAAAGAGGAAACAAATAACACATTCTCCTTAGGACATGTTAGGCTTTGGAGGACCTTTGGAAATTTCCCAAAAGTCTGTTTAATGAGAACAGCAAATAGGGATTTTTGGGAAGTTTTAGTTTATTTGTTTTTGTTTGTAATTTGATCAAAATTGAATAACGATTATATTCTTTTAAACTCTTCACTCTTTATTCCTATTTTCTGGTTGAAGAGTTTGACTGATTTATCTGATTTGTTTTGTTGACATTCCCTTTAGCACAGCTCCATCTAGTGGATGCATCAGGCAACCCCAGCTCATACTGTAGCTTCTACTCTATGTGCCTTATAATACGGTGCCCCTTATGCGAAAACGTTTTAAAAACAGCCCATTCGTTGAACGTGCACTGTATTATCCGGTGCGCCTTATAGTGCGGAAAATACGCTAGTCTTTTGTAGGGATACAGCCGCACCGGAGAGGTGCCAATCTCGGTATCTGTTACATTTAGCGCATTTTCTCTAGGATGTGTTTTTAGTAGCTCTCAAAATGGTGATTTATTTGCTTCGAGTGTGACACTGATGCATAAATGAATTCCGAGTGAGCTTTCAATATGCTCGAGCAGTAAATATAAAAAAAAAAACCCTATTAAGGTTGAGATTTTTTCCTTAAAAAAAAAAAAAAAGACACCCTTTCCAAAGAAATAATAATCAACTATGTTGTAACTGCATTGTGGTACGGCGATATCTCAGCTTTCTTGCTCTTATTAATTCCCGTGCCCACTGCAGAGGTTGAAGCCATCCATCATTTTTCTCCGCTTGCACGCTTCCCCGCAAATCAGGCCAGACGTGAGAAAACACTACCTGGCCGTTTGGCTGTCAGCGCGGCATTCGCTCGGAAAAGAAAGGCGAGATGATGAGCCCGTTTGCTTTGCTTGTCACTCACGTTTAGCCGGCGGCCAAGCGGGAGCGCCAAAGCTTCTGTTATGACTCACTCCAAACGCGGAAAACAGTCTTTTGCAAAAAAAAAAAAAACAAAACATAATCCAACTGCCTGCTCTGCATTAGCCGCGATATTGCATCAACATTTGGATGTGGCGCTCGTCTCGCAGATGGCGGCTCGGAATGCCGCTCCAACTCCCAATATGGGACGCCGTTGCGGAAACATCCATTCGACGCGCTCTTCGGCGCCGTTATTCCGGATCGGACCCCGATGGGAAGAGCTCGCAAAGCAACGTCTGTTGCCATTGTTTTCTGGCCCGGGTAAAAAGCGGCCGGGGGAAAAGCGAGATGCCGGTGCGCAAATGAAAAACAAAGCAATAAAAAGCGCATTGTCGGCTACTTAGCTCAAATTTCAATGAGCGCAAAATATGAGGGGCCATCCAAGAAAATGATTTCCCAGATGGAGCCTGAAAGTGAGGCGTAAAGACAATAAAACAACCATCATATCACATCAATACATCATCGGGGCTTTTTTTTTTTTTATAACGATGATCCAGGGTTCCCTCGTTTTTCGATTAATTGGGACTGGAAAAACCCGGAAATACGATTTCCCTCGATAGACGTTGGATGTAGCTTATTTTACACACGATAAGGCGCACCGCTTTATCGGGCCAACGAATGGCTTATTTTCAAACCGTTTTCACATCAGGCGCAACGTATTCTAAGGCACATGGAATAGAAGCTACAGTATGGGATGGGGCGCTTTACGCATTCACTAGATTTATTGATTTAAAAACAATTTCTGAATTTATTTTATAAAACCGCACTTTCTTTTCTCACGGTTTTTGTGCCTTGTCCCCATATGAATAGCTTCAAAATTGGAGCATATAAAGAGTGCGTTACAAAAATTTTAATTGTAATTTTTGATTTCTTCATCCCCCAAAAGTCAAAACTCATGGTGTAGATCCGGATTATAAGGCAACTCTGTCAGCATTTGAGAAAAATGAGTGTCAATAATCTTATTAAAATGCATCTTAAAAATTGTCATCAAAATGTGGTCCAAAATTTGGACAATGATTATTTTTGTCAACAAAATCTTGCACGTTCACCTGCAGTCACATCGAAGTGACAGATTTGTGGCATTTTGAAATTTTAGCTTTTAATATCTGCTGGAAATTTCAGCTCCCTAGTGTTTGTGATTCTTTTATGATATCATCAAAAAAAATCTAAGAATTCCCATAATTTGTAACATAATGCCACAAGGGTTAATATAATTGCACGCAAATAGACAGTTAATTTAATGTGCTCAGGCATATATTCTTTATCCTCTGCAAAGACTTTTAATACTGCCGTTTACTTAATGACTTGAACCAATTCTCTTCTTTTAAAAAAGATGATCTTTTTTAAATCACAATATTTCAGATTGCTTGATCCTTATTCATTTACTTATGTGAATCGTTGAATGCATTTTTCCTATATAAATAATTTGCAAAAGCTCACCATAACCTCTTGGAATTTTCTCGCAATTATATTCGAGTTAGTTCAACGACAAGAAATGAAGGCTTCAGAGCAGATGAGATTGCGCAACGCTCATGAACCATTAACACCTGCTGGCGCCACATTCACAACCTACTGTAAATATGTACATCATCAATCAATATGGATGTGGAGACAGACTCCAACGCGTCGTGCATTTTAAGTAAAAGCGTGCCGGGAATACCGGCGAGATTTATCGGGGCGTAACTCCTCCGCGTTTTCTCTCTTTTGGGTGATCTTTCTTTATTGACGGGGTACAAAAATCAGCAAAATAGGCCGAAATACCGGAGGTAATAAACAAGTAACGTGTTATATATGTGTCATAAACATGTAATGAGGGCTGGGCGATACATCCAATCAATTTGATGAATTTGTATTTGTAAAAATGGCAGATGTGGTGAAATCAACGTTTCGCAAAAGTGGTAGAATGTTCCACCGGACTTGTTTACGTTACGATTTAACTCCTTCACTGCCAGCCGTTTTCTGACCGCGCTTTACCCGAGCATTTGAAGAAAAAAAAATGACACCCAGAAAATACGGAAATATACGTCGTTGGGATTGGATGAGTTTATTGTGGTATTTATGCAAGTTGACTTAATCTCTGTATACTTTATTCTAATTGAATTGCTATATTTTCTTTGCTTTCGAGTAAATGTTTGTTGGGTTTATTAATTCCGTTCTATTAAAACAGTTATTACCAGAATGGCTGGTAAAGATTTAGATTTTCAATTTTTATTTTTTACCTAATTAAAATTTTGAATACATATTTATTACTCCGACTAAAATCGGTTAAAATCACAATCGTCAAAATTTCAGTTTATTCGATTAAACTCGTAATCGTTTAGAATGACTCATGAGAATCGAGTTTCTTTTTTTTTTTTACGTTGAAATTTGGAGATGTTTATTTATTTTATTTTATAAACCAAAGATAGCGAGCTGTTTGATGAGGCTTTTTTTTTTTTTCAAAAATTTTCAACATTTTTTCAGAGCCTTTACAACGTTTATTTTTTTTCTTCCTTTTGGCTACACGAAGAGCATTAGAAAATCAAATAAATAAATCCACAAGACCCCGAGTGCATCTTTGAACTCGATTGCCTTGAGTGGTGCATTTGGACGTCGGTAAATGTTTACTCTGCGATATTGGCGGCGATGGCGGAAAGACGCCGGAACTGAAAGCTTGTCAAACGTCCAAAAAGCCGTGCGCAAATTTTATCAATTTTCCATGCGCTCGTTCGTACGCTCAGAGGTGCATACTTTTAACACGTATGCTCAATTTGGCGCAATCTCGATTGGAGTTAGTCGGAAATAAAAGTGCCGATGAAAACGGCGGGAGAAAAAGTGTGATTTATGTCCGCTATCCGCTGGCCTAGTTTGCATGCGGCTAAATTCATTAGCCGCTCTTGATTGCTCGTTCGGGGGGAAATTGAAAGCAGCGTGACGCGGATTTTAGGCGTCACTCGAGATCAGCTCATTTCTCAAGGGCGCCCCTAGTGGTGCATGAACGTATTGCGCAATTTAATGCAGATAAAATACATTTCAAGTCTCTGTTGAGGAAAAAAAAAAATCTTCTAAAATTGATATCACTGAGAACTTTTGTTAAAAACGCCGCTGTTTTTTTTTTGACAAAAAATATAAACGGCAAACATCAGCCTAATATGAATAAATCTATATAAAAAAATGAAACCTGTCAAAAGATAGATTGCAAAGAAATATTTTGAGGATATTCAAAATTCTGACTTGAAAAAAAAGTGAAATATTTATCTTAACACGACTTAAAATCATAAAAAAAAAAAAATCCTCATATTGCAATTTCTACTTCTGTAATGTGGGAGAATTTGTGTGAAAGTATGATGACAAGTACAGTACCCGCCATGAAAGCTAATCGTCCAAGGACATTTCTTTTTCTAACCTGGCACCCATCTAATCAGCATGTGTTGCGAATTACACCGCCCAACCACCGATGCAATCAGCTCACAAGAAGCACCTTGAAAATCTGTTGAAATCAAGACCTATTGGACCAACATTTGATTGGATAATACGCGCTTGAGCTTTGGAAATTCTAGCTTGCGGCATCGTAAACATATCAGACATTTACTGTAGTACCTTGAAGTATGTGTGTGTGTGTATATATATATATATATATATATATATATATATATATATATATATATATATATATATATATATATATATATATATATATATATATATATATATATATATTAGTGGCAGTCCCCTCATAATACCATAATTTGGCTGGAGAAATTATACAGAAGCACACATATGTATTACTGGCCGTTGCATCACCTCAATCGTGAACGACACAGGCTATTTATTTTCCATTTAAACATCGATAAAGCCGCATCAGCAATGACAGTGATACGTGATATCCATCAATTGAATATGAACGACATCAAATTATAAAGTATTATAAATTGAAAAAATAAATAAAATGTTTTCAATCACCAAAACGGTAGCTCCACAAAACACTGATTTCAACACAAAATCATTCTTCTTTGTGTGTATTTTTGTAAATGCTGTTTGACATGTTTCCAGCTGGACCACATGTATAGAAACCAAACCAAACATAGAAACAATATTTGTAAATGCTGTTTGACATATTTCCAGCTGGACCGCATGTATAAAAACCCAACCCAACCCAAAACCCAAAACCCAAAACCCAAAACCAAAACACCCAAAACCAATTCAATCCAATTAACGGACAAAAATCCAAGGACGCTCGCAGACGCTTTGGTCAAAGTTGAACCCCCTGACCCACGCTCGGGACTTTGCTCTACAAACGACGATGCAAGCCAAAAAAAAAAAATTGCCGTCGCCCCCGGCGGCATCGGGGGAAGCCCGTCAGCCGTCGCGCGCCACGCCGACAGCTTCGAGTGGCTCAATAACCGGCGGCGCCGAGCTGGACTCGCTTCTTAGGGGGATAATACAATCACATTCCCGGTAATGGGGAGGCCTCGGGAAACCTCGATTACCGAGGGGGGCGGGTTGAGTACCCGTGCAAAAGGTCAGAAAGGAAGGCGCCTCCATGCCGATCGGCCTCAATCATGGCGGCTGATGGCTCCGCAAAATGACAATCTTTCCGCTTTTGTCTCGGATACCCGGCGCTTGGAGTGCAAATTTGCCCGATTGCGCGCTTGAATATAAACTGGTATGTGGATGCTCTTCTGGTCGACTCGTCGAAATGAAAAAGCCGCGTGTTTGGAATTTACCGCAAAATGCTAGTCGAGGGGATGAGACAAATCATGGTGAAAAAAAAAATAAACTAGAGAGAGATTGCATTTAGCTATATATGTAGGGAAAGATTCGATTGGAACATATGCATCGAAGATGTGTTCTACACGTATATACAGTGTGTGTAAAAAAAAAAAAAAGTATATATATATATATATATATATATATATATATATATATATATATATATGTATATATATATATATATATATATATATATATATATATATATATGTATATATATATGTATATATATATGTATATATATATATATATATATATATATATATATATATATATATATATATATATATATGTATATATATGTATGTATATATATATATATGTATAAAAATACACACACCGTATTTTCTGCACTATAAGGCGCACCGGATTATAAGGCGCACCCTCAATTAATGACATATTTTAAGACTTTTTTTCCATATACAAGGCGCACCGGATTATAAGGCGCACCCTCAACTAATGACATATTTTCAAACTTTTTTACATATATAAAGCGCACCAGATTATAAGGCGCACCCTCAATTAATGACATATTTGAAGACTTTTTTCCATATACAAGGCGCACCGGATTATAAGGCGAACCCTCAATTAATGTCATATTTCCAAACTTTTTTTTACATATGTAAGGCGCACCGGGTTATAAGGTGCACATATTTTAAAACTTTTTCAATCACAATATAGTAATACTCAAAGTAATAACAATAATAACTCAAATAATAACTCTTAAATCTCAATAGCATAATAACTCAATGTTGATATGAGCAACCTTGTTCAACTGTAAATACACAAAAGAAACAGGTAAAGCTTACTTTATCACTTCATTCCCCATCCATGTATAAGGTGCACCTGATTATAAGGCGCACCGTCAGCTTTTAAAAAAATTAAGGCTTTTAGGTGCGCCTTATAGTGCAGAAAATACGGTATACATATATATATATATATATATATATATATATATATATATATATATATATATATATAATATGTTTATGTTTTAAAACCGTCAGCACCACCTCCAAACAAAATATTCATTGCAGTATAACGTTCCTCATAGAAATGTGCAAACGATCATTTGTTTGTTTTCTTTTATTTTGCCATCTTGTTTCATGTTGACATAGAAATCCGGCTTGCTACTTGGCTTTTTTTTGCGACTTAATCATGGAGTGACACCTCATTGGATCGTCACTCCGCAGTCGATTAATTAGCGCTTCATGCTAGCGTTTGCGCCACGTCGTTATGAGCTCAAATGTTTGGGAATGAAATGTTTTTACAAGACTGAGCCGCACCTAAAAATTCCCGACGTTGTTTTCCCGCCATGAATCCTAATTGGCCGCGTCTCCTCCCATCACCACAGTTGCCATGGCAACAGTTTACAGGCGGCCCGCAGTCTTGTTTTATTTAAACAAGAGATGCTCATTAGTTCGTCGCTCGTTAGCGTCCCGCCCCGCCGCTCGGAATGTTTTCCGTGCCGTGCTGTGACGCGCTCTCGCCGTCCGTCGTCGTTTGCCTCGATCGAGAATGGAAACAAATCAGCACGTATGTTTTTATTTATATATGAAAACACGTGTGCCGCTGGCTACTTCTGTGTACTTCTCTAATTGGCTGGCTTAGCCAATCACAGACATACATACTTTTTTTTTTTTTCTCCAAATGATATGAAAACGGGTGGTACTAAAGAAAATATGCACACAGCCATTCATTTTGGACATTTAATATTGAATTAATCAATTACTTTACTGAGTCAATTACTCTGGGTTGTTAAGTAATCTATTACTTTAGCAAGAACCGTATTACTTTACCGAAAATAGGAACACCAATGTAATTGCGCATACCTGCTTTTATAGTTGCAATGAAGGAAATTAAAAAACACATAAATGTTTCTATCTTACCTTGTTCGATTCCAAAGACATTTTAATGTTTGCGTCCAGACATTGAACCCCAGGTATTTATACGTATAATTTTATTTTATTTTTTTTCCCGAAGGAGTCTCTAAAAGAGGCTGATAGGAAAAGAATCGATTACTTCAAGTAATTAAATATTGAAACAACCAATTACTTTGAGCAATCAATTGCCCCAGGTACTTAAGTAATCAATTACTTTAGCGATTGCTTTAGTACTTTAGTACCGAAAGTAATCAAAAACGGAGAGGATCAAGTCAAGCTTATGATTTTTCCATTTGATTCAATTAAAAGTGCATCGAACACGGAAAAACAACTTCGAGTGCATTCAAAGTTACACGGGCGAGGCGTTTACTGACCGCTCACAATGTGGGGAATATCATTTACGGATAGAAATGGAGAGGATCATGTCAAGCTTATGATTTTTCCATTTGATTCAATTAAAAGTGCATCGAACACGGAAAAACAACTTCGAGTGCATTCAAAGTTACACGGACGAGGCGTTTACGGACCGCTCACAATGTGGGGAATATAACTTACGGATAGAAATGGAGAGGATCATGTCAAGCTTATGATTTTTCCATTTGATTCAATTAAAAGTGCACCGAACACGGAAAAACAACTTCGAGTGCATTCAAAGTTACACGGGCGAGGCGTTTACTGACCGCTCACAATGTGGGGAATATAACTTACGGATAGAAATGGAGAGGATCATGTCAAGCTTATGATTTTTCCATTTGATTCAATTAAAAGTGCATCGAACACGGAAAAACAACTTCGAGTGCATTCAAAGTTACACGGGCGAGGCGTTTACTGACCGCTCACAATGTGGGGAATACAACTTACGGATAGAAATGGAGAGGATCATGTCAAGCTTATGATTTTTCCATTTGATTCAATTAAAAGTGCATCGAACACGGAAAAACAACTGCTTCGAGTGCATTCAAAGTTACACGGGCGAGGCGTTTACTGACCGCTCACAATGTGGGAAATCCGACACGCACTTAATTTTACGCGTAGCAAACATATAACTTACGGATATGAGTGCAAGGAAAATATGAAGAATTTACAAGAGATGAAATTTATTGATTTGCTGTCGAGTTTACATTGTCGCCAATTCGAAAATAGCAGAAATTGATCCAAGTGTGCGCCTTATACACAGGTGCGTCTCATATTTGGGGAATTATGGTAGTTCTCCGGTGTCAAGAAACCATCAGCGTGTCGGCAAATTTGCTAGTTCGGCGACACTCATTTCTAGACCAGAGCTGCATAAGGCGAGCAAGGAGCACCAATCAGGTGATGATAGCGTGAGCGGCCGCCGCCGCCTCCTCCTGCTTCCCCTGACAAGCTGACATTGATGGAGCGGGCCGGCGGGGGTCCGGCGAGGGGGGCGTTCAACAAGGCAGAAAAGCAACAAGGCTGAAAACGCAGGTGTAGCGCTCAATCACCGCCGAGGCCCGGCAGGGAGACCGACGCTCGCCGGGGAGCGCTGATGGATACTTGAAGATGTGTCGCACTCTTGACCGCGTACGCTCGCGTAAACAAAAACAAGAAAAAAAGAAAAAAAACGGGAGATATTTTTGGATCTCATTGCTGCCCGCTAAGGTAGAGCCGTAGTCCACAAACGGACGAATTCATTGCTTGGGTTAGGAAATGTTTATACTACACACAGTATATCGCAGCGTGGTGAGCGACCGCTAACTCTCCCCGCTGCCTAGACCATTTCTTCCCCCTACGCCCTGCGTCAAGAAAAAAAAAAATCTTGTGTTTGTTGCAAACAAACAGGAAGGTTAATGATTTTCAATGCTGTGACAGGAACAGGTTTTCTTTTCGAATTAAGAGCAAATGGACTGGAACATTAATCAACTTCTTGCCAAATTTACCAGTGACTCCAAAAGGTTGTGTGCCTTTATCTGAAGTTTTACACGGATGCACGTTGTCAGTAGTAACACAATTTTTCAGCGGAGGCGCCGGAAATAAAACAAATGATCATACCTGATCTATCTTCTATATTTGTGGAGTAAAATGCATCTGAAGACACAACTACAAGCGCTGGTCCAAAGACACGGATGGGACGGTTTGAAGTTTTGTGTTTTTTTTTTGCTATATCCTGTGATTTGGGGATCAGCGGTTGTTTTTGCTTCCAACATTTGGCGAAGAGTGCAGGAACGTCCTTGTGTCTCGGCGTCCTTGAGTTGCTCTTGTCATCAGTCCATCACGTGTGTCCTTGCTAGGCTGTTAAGGCGTTCACTCAGCAATAAAGGACATATCCTTACACATATGGAAGACGTGAAGACAACAACTGGTGACCATCACTTGTTGTTGTTGTTGTTGTTTTTTTCTTCTTCCTCATTAAAGCAGCCATTGTGACTGAATGCACCCACACCCTCGAATTGAAGCCATAACAATTAAAGTTGAGAATGCCGCTTGCTAATAAGCTTCAGGGCCATCGGTCTCTGTTAATTAATTATATATATATAAATATATATTTTTTTTTAATCATTATTAATAAAACTAATTTCCAACGTTAGATGAAATGATCAACGCCGGGCCTGGTCATGTGACATCAACAAAGATTAGTGGGTTGCTAGCATAGCCCCCAAAATGGCCGCCCACCGAAATGTAATAAAACGTCTGGATTTGGCGAGCGAATTCAAATTCCGCGACAATATCCTGTCACATTGCCGCATCCAACGTTTTTGTTAGGTCGTCTTCCCCTTTAGGAACAACAAACATGGAAAATCTTGTCATCTTGAGGAGAACAAAGGTGTTTTTCCACGACGGGCAGCGGTTAACACGCGTTGGCACTCCGCCGCCGCGCCGGAGGAGCCGCGCTCTTCCGAGCGGAAAGTAATGGCGTTGTTGTGGCCGGCAAACAAAAAGACAAGGCCGTAATGTGTTTGGGATGGAGATAGCATTGGGTAAACAAACGCCGATTGAAGATCGCAGCGGGCGCCGTGATAAAACGCCTCTTCTCTTTGTGAGTACGCGGCATCTGGGGGCTATTTTGCACGGACCGCCATCTAAAAGGCGAGTTTCCGAACGAGACTTTTACGCGGACCGGACCACAGGCTTCGTTTTTTTGCATCGAAGTGAAAAGTGCTCAAGCACCCCTGCAGCTTGGCTATGTATTATGTAAAAGCTTGTGCTGTTTGTTGTTGGCTCTGCTTTTTTTTTTTTTTTTTTTGGCTATATGCGTCTGTGCTGGGCCTTATAGAAAAAGAAAATTCTATCACGACAAAGGACACCGTTTTATCACGAGATGATCTATTAGAAATGCACAATGGACTGTTTACCTTTTCTCACTTTATTTTGAAAAGACACGAAACAAATGTGTAAAAGTAAAAACGCATCTAGTAGTTCTGGGTGATTATGGAAAAAAATCTATAACTACATAGGCCACTTTTTATCACGGTAAATCGAGATAATCTCAAAAAAAATTATGTATACTCTATTTTCCGCACTATAAGGCGCACCTAAACGCCTTAATTTTTTTTAGAAAGCTGACGTGCGCCTTATAATCAGGTGCGCCATATATATATATATATATATATATATATATATATATATATATATATATATTAACTGATAAAGTAAGCTTTACCTGTTTCTTTTGTATGTTTACAGTTGAACAAGGTTGCTCATATTTACATTGAGTTATTACGCTTTTTAGTTATTTGAGTTATTGTTATTACTTTGAGTATTACTATATTGTGATTGAAAAAGTTTTAAAATATGTCATTAATTGAGGGTGCGCCTTATAATCCGGTGCGCCTTATATATGGAAAAAAGTTTTCAAATATATCGTTAATTGAGGGTGCGCCTTATAGTGCGGAAAATACGGTATTTATACATACACACACACAATGCTCACACCTTTTATTTTGACGTGACTTGAAACAAACCAGTATAAAATAAGGAATTCATTTTGTGGTGTTGGGCAATATGGAAAAAACATCTATCACCACATTGGCCAATTTTTTTTTATCACGATAATAAAATCTATTAAAGGGACAGTGTCTTAAGATTTAGACCATTTTTCATGAAAAAGGAATCCATTAAATGATTGTAAACTTCTTGAATCTTATACACTATCCCTTAAAAAAAAAAAAAAAAAAACAATGATCATATACACAATGCACTATAACTTGAAACTTGTGATTCTCGTGTTGGCGAATGATGATAGTTGCGACAGAAAAGTTTCTATCGTATCACTTTACACCGTACTTTATAGCGTCATCTGTCCATTGCTAAGTGAAAGGTACGGGTTCTGCTCGTGTAACCTGAAATCTGCCCCCGCGAAACCCGCTTTCACCACGAAGGCCCCGGAGTCCAGTAATTAAACCTGCGGGGATGGAATCGGCGTCCAAGCGCACCCCAAGTGCAGTTCTTCAAAGACTGGCTGCCACATCCGATAGAGAATGACTGACTGAGCATTCTGTTAGCGTCAAATTGGTGGCGAAACATTCTGAGAAACTCACATATTGATCCCCCCGTGTTAAAGCAAGACTCTTAGGCTACACTTCATTGCACTGTTACCCCAAACTGGCTAACGCGCGCTGTTATTTTGCACGGAATCGGAGCGGCGAGCCGCTGTGGATCAATTCCTGCCAAGGAAGCCGGTGCTCATTATCGGACTTTTGCAGCTGGAGGGTGGATCATTTCCCATCGCGGCTGCATTCTGGCTAGCAGCTAAGCTAGCTTAGGTTATCCGTGACCCAATTTGAGGAGTTGATATGTGAAAAACGCCTCATACGATAGCTTTAGCGAGATCTATCGGGACGCGGCTAATGTTAGCTTAGCACAGAATGGCCGGGCAAGCGGTGGGATTTAAGAGGAATGCAAAGAACGAACGGATGCGGCCGATGTTATCGGCTCGAAATGTTTCGTGTTGACATTTGAGTCATGCAGGACTCAGAGCAGGGATTTTGGTGAAAAGTGGACCCCCATAGGTTGTCGGCCCTTAATTGCGACACGAGTGGTGTTAGTGTAGCGGCAAGTAGCAGACTCGAAAGGTTATTACGTTTCGGGCTGTTCTGCCTTGGTAACAGGTGTTTAAAATGATTCCATAGTGACGCTACTTTGCTGCGAGTTGCCAATTTTGAAGGCATAGCTGCAGCATATGGACCATGCTGGGCAATCAAAAGCTATCGTAAGCCTCTAAAGGCTGTGGGCCCTCAATTGGGGCCCTACGAGCGTTATATATCGTAGGGATTATGATATTTTAAAGAAACTGCGGCTAGATATTGATCATGCCGGGTAAGCAACTGTATTTTGTTTTTTTTAGGTAATTTGTGGGCATTGAAAGATTGTTGCCCCATAGTTAGGACTCGGCTAGTGTCCGCAAAATAGCACAGTCGCGTTTAAAGGGCTCGTGTCTGAATTTGGACGTCGGTGGGCAAGCAACCGGCTTTTGTTAAAGTAGTTTCTTAGAATTCAAAATTTGTAGTCTTGTTGGGACTCTGCTAGTTTTAGCGCAGCACCACGTAGCCATGTTTAAATTTCAGCATTTGGACCATGTTGGACAAGCAAGCGATTGATGGTTTCTTAGCGTGAAAAATTGGTAATCTTTCATTTGGGATGCTGCTAGTGTTAGCATAGCAGCACACAGTCCCGTTTAAAGGGTTTGTTTCTGCATTTGTACCACGTTGGGCAAGCAACAGGTTTCTATAAAGTACTCTCTTCGAATTCAAATTGTCTAATCCTTCAGTTGGGAAACAGCTGGTGTTGGCAGAGTAACCAAGTCTGGAGGTATTACTAGAACCTTTGGGTCACAATATTTCATAGAGTAGTAACTTCCTGCTGCCTCTCATTTGGGACTCAGCTTTAAGTATACCCCAATGATGTGCAGCAGTCTGGGTAAGCGTCAGGTGTTTTTCGATGTGTGGTAGTCCTGAAAAAGCGGAAGTAATTTAGAATGTTGGGCAGGCGACAGGTGTGTTTTAGGTATGTGGTGGGCCTGCAAAAGTTAGGGTCGCTAATGTTTGCATAATGAAGCGCGAGGTATGGCTACTTGGTTTGGGGCCGCACCGGGCAGGCAACAGGTGTGTTTTACGAGGTGCAAATCCGCGTCGTGTTTACATCTCGTCCCTTTGCTTCTCTGGGAGCCTATAAACACCTGCGACGAGCGGGGAATCATTTGTCTGGCCTCTGAAAAGCCAATAAAGCGCTCCCAGGAGCGGGGCAACAGATGTGACAGCGAGTCCGAAGGGGGTCCTATAGCTCAGCGCAACTCGATTAGATGGGTGGCGCGCAGGTGCGATTCCTCCTATATGGAGCAGACGTGCTTAGTTTCCACTGGAATCCGCAGCCCTTCAGTGGCCGTTGCCTTTTGATCCGTGCAGAAAAGCGTTGGCACCGCGGGTGAGCGAAATCAGCAAAGAGGTCTCTCGCTCTCTCACCATCTCACATCTATAATTCAGCGTTTGCCGCCCACCGCCCCAACCCTCCCCGACACCGGCAGCAGCAATAGCCGCCATCGCCTTCCTCCTTACCGTTTCCCGCCGGCTGCCATGCGCACTCCGGCGTAGCGTCCTAGCAGCTGGCCGTCTGTAAGTCTGCGTGCGGCCGCACAGGTAAGCGCGCGAAGCTCCGCTCGAGTGCCACTCGCCGTCAAGAGTTTGCGGGCTGTGAAATGGACCGTTTGCTTTCCCACTTGCCGCATCGTTTACGCTCCTTTTTTTTTCCTTCTTGCAATCAGCTGCTTTATTTTTGGGGAGGAGGGAGGGACAGGGCGCTGAAAATCCTGTTGCCATGGCAGCCTTGGAGGAACTAGAAATTGCAGCATCACGGCATACCTTTATGGGTCTCACGGGTCAAGTTTGTTCAGCTAGCAAAGCTCTGTGACTCCGTCGCTCCGTTTCCCGGACTGTTGAATGAGCGCGAACACGTGTTGGGTCACTGGTACGATTCAATCCGGAACGGAGCCGGTCTTGTATTGCCAAGTGAGCCGTCGTCTGAAGGGAAATTGAATGCGTTTGATACACCGCGGCGCACAGTTCAGGAGTTCTTGTTGACTGCGTGCTGCGCCGAGAGTGTCAATGAGGCTACCAAAGCGAGTCGGCCCAACCGGCGCCACGGTCACCGCAGCTGGGAGAAATTCCTTTGCCCGATGTTCCCAATGGGAAGAGGCTGTTTGCGCCGTACTGGGTTCCCTTGCCCGCATCAAGTTATGCCCAGCTAACGGTGGAAAAAGTTGCTAGCTTTTGATTTTTCGCAATGTTATTTCCGTTATACTCCAAATGTGGACGTTACGCAAGTTGATCAGGCAAATGTGGCTTGAACTTCAAATTGATGTCACTTATTGTTGTAATGTTAACGCGTTTGTGTAATGGGAGCTGAATGCTAGAATGTGGTTTTTTTTTGGTTTAAACCCCCCCGTGGCATTATGAAAACCATAACGGAAATCAGCATTTCATTTCAGCTAATTTGAGAAACTGGAAAACGTTTACTGTAGAAACATGTTTTTCATTAGCTAGTTGTTACTCTCGTTTGAACTTTTCAAGACATGCCGATGACGCTTGGAGCTACCTGAACTTTCTGTGACCGACCGATCGCCATACATAAACACATCACAACAAAAGTTGAAATCATTATTCATTTTTTACATTTCCAAAGCCAAATTTTTCCCTTTAGCTGAAAATGAATATCAGCTCTATTTATTGGTGATCGACCCTCGCGATCACGAATATTTGTGATCGGTATTTTCCTTTGTTTTTTTCTTCGCATGAGTTAGCATTTAGCCTGCAAGTGTGTTCAAATGCATTGGGTAATAATACATTTGCAAATACCTTCAAACGAGTTTGCCGAACCCCAAATATTTTCTCTCTGTTGGCAGTTTGATGTCTGTGTTGGAGACAGATGTTCTTGAGTTCTAGACTTCACACCCCCGCTAAGAGCGAGACCAACTTTCTCTTGCATATCCGAGCTCGCCTGAAATCTTCAATCATTCTGCCGTTCGGCGTCGAGGCGGCAAGCAACCGGTGGGTGGCCAACGCTCGCTACGGCTCGAAAAACAACCCACTTCTGGCCTACTCAACATTTTAATTACCCCCATGAGTGATTGCCAAGCGTCTTTGGGTCTCTGGAAAAGCTTCGTATAAATCTCGGCTATTACGATTTGATTATGTATTTCCAACCTGTGTCGGTACAACAGCTGACAAAGTTGAAACGTTTCCGATAAATTGCGCCGACAAACGTTTACCATCAGTTGCACCTCGCCGCGGATTAATCATTCAGATTCATCTTTAGAAAAAGTCCAGTAAGTGACTTTGATTGCAAATGGGGTTGAGTGAGCCATGCTGGAAAGGAGAACGTCAATACTCCAAGAAGATGGCGGTCCAAATTGGTTTGTCCAAAACGGCTTATCAAAGGGGCGCTATTGGCTCGGGCTTCCCGCTCTTGTCCACGTTTTTCCCTCCTTGTCAAGCCCGGAGCTGGGCCGGTGCCGTGGCATTTGTCAAGCCGACTCGTGCAGACTTACAGAATCTTGGCTGGCACAGGTGGCTCGCAACCCACTTTCCCTTCTGAAAGCCAGCCAACGGTCATCGCGGCTGAACAAAACCTAAGTAGGACAAAGAAAGTCAAATGAAACAAAAGTATATTTTAAGTGCGCCGTTCACATCAAAGGCATTAAAGCGTACCCGTCTTCATTCCGGTCCGTCGAATCAAGCCGGGCGGAAGTACGGCAGATCATCCCGGTTCCAAACCTTTAGCGATGGCTGCTTCTCGTCTGCGCTTTTGAGGCATCCTTGTGGCTCGTCCCATATTGCTGTCGATTAAAAACCGCCCGCAGCAACAATTACGCAGCTGCGCCCTGACGCGGGAATACAATAAGCCTAATGGCGGCGGTGCTGTGCGCTCCAAATGATACGGGGCTCGTTTTATTCTCAAGCTTTGGCCGGAACGCAAATCTTGTCCCTAGCGTGACCGTTTGACTATTTCTTCGACTCCTCTGTTCATACACGTATACAAACGTTCAGATAGATGGATAGATCTAGGCAGATCTATCTCTGTCGGAATGCTAGCTAGGTAGCTATCTAGTTACTGTAGTCACTTTCTAACTAGCCATTGATTAGAAAAAGAGTGAGAGAAATAGAGTGAAAGCTAGCTAGCCAACTTGCCACTTCAAACCAGCAGAGATGGAAAATCCAAGTCCAGAAACTAAAAAGTTTGGTGCCTCTACTCAAACTGCAGCCAAATGAGTTCCTTAAATTACCAGTGAAGTGAAAGCACATGTAGCTAAAGCCAAACTGTGGCAGGGTTTTTATTTTTTGGATCTGATTTTGCAAACCAGTAACTAGAAAAAGAGAAGGGATGCTCTCTAGCTAAAAAAAAAAGAGATTGAACGCTAGCTCGGTAGCTAACTGGCTTTTTAGCGATCTAGTCACCCGAACGAGAGCGGTTCCTTGCCATCACCCGTTGATCGGGTGCTGACGAATTTCTCTATGGTGAAGTTGAGAGCTTAATTTTGACAAAACTAGGGCTTTAACACTATCTTCTGGCATTTTGGTTCCCGGGAACTATGTTGAAGTCAGTTGGTGATGTTCTTCTTCATAACAGCAGTTCTTCTGTGCCAACTTGTGGCTTCTTCAGAAAACCGAGGTGAAACAGTCGCCACGCGGCTAAAGTTAGCATAGCAGCACATAGCCAAGTATACTAAAGTTAAAGGGACGGATCACGGAATCAATTTTCGACGTTATCGTTATGCGTCATTATCACTTCGCTTAGCCGAAGGAGGTGTTTGCAAAAGTTGGCGCCGACTTTACGGCGCGTCGTGCTTCACTCTTGACAGGGACCAATCGACCTTTGATATTTGCAGGTTTCGGCCCGCTTGGCCCGATTTCATTGATCGCCATCGATTGGGCCGACGTAGCGCATCTCCCGGACTGTGTTTACCTTGATAAATGGCTCCGCTGGGTAAACACAAACGCCTGCTATCTGTTTCCCACTTCAACCAGTCCATACTAATCGGCTTGTCTGCTCGGGAGGTGATAAGATACTGCAAAGATACGCCTTGCCAAAGGTATCGTGGCTAATTTTCTACCTTTTCTCGGCTTTTTCCGCCTCCGCTTACCGTCTGGTTTCTTGCTATTTGTTTGCGGAGCCTTCTTGGGATTTGATAGAAAACAAAGGCTAGAATGGACCATGAGCTCGCCGCGGTCTTCTAATACGATTTCCGGCCCCCGGAGTCACAGTGGCTTAACCCCGAGTTCCCCCGGCTCCTCAATCCATCGCAAAACGGGCAAATATTTGAAGCGGCCTGAGTTTGTTCCGATCCGAGTGAGAGCAGACGAGCGGCTCCGCGAGAACCGACAAGTCACAGATGATGCCGAAAAATGTGTTAGGCCCGGTGATTAATCCCCCGCGTTGCTAGCATGAGAAAGCAGCCAAGAATAGCGCATTGCGAAAAAAACGCCGAAAAGCTACGACTCCACTAATTGGGGACAGTCAAAATATGACATCTTACAACTCGTATTCATTTGACATCAAGCACGATCCTCTCTTCTTTTTTAAACAGTCTGTTGTTAAACGTCTTCACATTTACGTGGTTTGAAATACATTTTTAGGTGAAGGACAAAAGTACGGAAATATGACATTTCAAATGTGGAGTGAACTGATGGGCAAACTAAATGCATAAAAAAAAATTCCCACACAATGCCAAGGCGTATTGACCAGTGTGTACTGTAAGTATTTGTCTTTCTAAGTATTTGGCCTGATGAATATTATTCATCAATCATTTTTTATTAATTCTGCAGTAGTCTGTACTATTAATGTCCGGTAATATTTTCTGTAATACCATGCACAGCATAATTCCTCGTGACATTGAGGTGGAAATGCTATGTTTATACAACTTTTGAACATACTTGTAATTACGTTCTAACAAAAAGAAAAAAAAAGTTAACTCAAATTAGCAACTCCAAGATTCCATAGGAAAGTCCAACTCCCCGCCCAAAATTTTGACATTTAATAAGACTTAAAAATCACACTTTGGAGCAAAACAAGATATATTGTACCTTTCACTTCAAATGTAAAAGTTGATGACAGCAGACAGATTTTCTTACAGCCAATGCTGCCGCTTGAAATTTGACCGCCGCGACCCCCAGTCTCCCCGTGTAATTGGCGTTTGCCGCGCAGCCTCAACTTCTTTCGCCGCCGTGAGAAATTGCATTATCCGCCATCAGAAGAGTTTGTCAGCACAATCGCCGGCAGTGGCCACGCAGCACTTTTGCGTCAGCTATCAGTCTCGTACGCACAAAAAATGAGCGGCGGGGACATTTGCGGCGCAGCGTGACAGTGTCACGCAGCAGCAATTAGGCTAATGGCATCACGGCGTTCCGTGTATTAGTCCGCGCCAAGAAAAAAGAGGTGTAAACATGAGCTTTGGAGTGCCGCCAAATAGAAGCCATCCCAAAACCACTTGAGGTGTTTATTTTTTTTTTGCCTTCCCTTTGACTAATGCTCAACATTCCAATGCCAAGTGACTGACATATTTTTGTTTCTATTTTATTGCTCCGTAGTCAAATTAATTAAAGATTCAGTTTTTTCTGCAAAATGTTATTGTGCGACTTTGGTAAGCCCTTTGCCTGACTGGCTGTCGGACAATTAGCTTCTGACACAGGGACATAAGGGAAGGAACACGCACATTGCGTACGCTAGCAGTTATAAAGCAATCGGAGAACGTTACATGATATGATAAGTACGTACGCATGCGGTACACTGGCAACGATAAACCAGAGAACAAGACGTGCTAGCATGAGCGCTAGCAACATTAAACCAATTGGAGAAAATTACGTATTACGTAAAGTGGTCGTCTTCCAGCTGAGAGGCCGCGGGTTCGATCCCCCGGCCATCAAGGCCACGTCGAAGTGTCCTTGAGCAAGACGCTGAACCCCCAGTTGCTCCTGACGCCGCGTCATCAGTAGGTAAATAACTAGTTAGCGTGAAGCGCTTTGAGTACCCAAGGTAGAAAAGTGCTATATAATCGAAGGTCATACGCTAGCAATGATAAACCAAACAGAGAACATTACGAAATACATTACTCTACATTATATGTAGAATAGCTACGCTGGCCAACACGAACCCTATAGGGATTATAACGTTATACGTACAAAATATACACTAGGCAGAGGAATCAGAGAACTAGTTAGCGTAAAACGCTTTGAGTACCCAAGGTAGAAAAGCGCTATATAAGTGTAGGTCATACGCTAGCAATGATAAACGAAACAGAGAACATTACGGAATACGTATCGTGCGCACGCTGGCAGCTATAAACCAATCAGAAAGTGTTTTCTTAATATGTACGGTACTTACGTTGGCAGCGGTAAAATACAGAACATTAAATTATATGTAGAGTAGCTACACTGGCCAACATGAACCCTATAGGGATTATAACGTTATACGTACAAAATATACACTAGGCAGAGGAGTCAGAGAACTAGTTAGCGTAAAACGCTTTGAGTACCCAAGGTAGAAAAGCGCTATATAATCGAAGGTCATACGCTAGCAATGATAAACCAAACAGAGAACATTACGAAATAAGTACCGTACGCACGCTGGCAGCTATAAACCAATCAGAAAGTGTTTTCTTAATATGTACGGTACTTAAGTTGGCAGCGGTAAAAACAGAACATTACATTATATGTAGAGTAGCTACACTGGCCAACATGAACCCTATAGGGATTATAACGGTATACGTACAGAACATACATAAAACGTACAGTATAAACGATAGCAATGGTAAACAAATCAGAGATGACGTACTACGTTTAGTACATAAACCAATCAGAGAACATGTACAGTAAATATGCTAGAAGCAATGAAAACTTTCAAGAACATTCCGTACGTTCCTTTTCTTTGCCCACCGCACGTTTTAATTCAATGTGCCCTTTCGTAATGGAGATTGTGCCTCATAATACGACGCGTCGTATGGTGCAGAGAAATATGCTAAATCTATTAAATGAGTATATGCAACATTTGAATCAGAGCTCAGAAAGTTTTGAAAGTCCCTCATAGGACCGATTGCTTTGTGTGTTTCAACAAAATGAAGTCATTACTCTCCCGTTTTGACACCTGCTAGCCAGCTCCAAAAAAAAGCAATGCACTGCTAAACTAGCATGGACTTGAAATAATAACGCCATTAATAACGTCATTTGGACCCCGTTAGGATCCGGGCTTGTGCTTGAAGTGGCCTCAAGTGCTTTCATCATTTACCTAGTGCAAGTACAAGGTGTTGATTCGGCGGGGCGGCCGCTACAACTCCGCCCCCGAACGGCCTTGAGCGGCCGGCGGCTGATGCAAATTCCGCCGCAATCTGCAGCCGTGACCCAACTGGCCGCTCGTCCAATGGGAAGGCGGGCTGCGACGCCATGATTAATGGTTATGATTACCTGCGCTGAAAGTGTGCTTTTCTGGGCCATCACTTTCTCACTTTGGACTTCAACGGGGAAGGGGGTTGGTTGGGGGGGATAGCTCTGTATTCCGCCCAACGGAAAAATCACATTTGTACGTTTTTTTAATCGATAACAGAGTAATTATATTAAAATCTTTAGGTATTGTAGTTTGCCATCTATTTCTATCATAATCAAATTTGTGCGTGTTTTTTAATAGATAATAGAGTATATTAAAATCTTTAGGTATTGTAGTTTGCCATCTATTTATATTATAATCAAATTTGTGCGTTTTTTTTTATTCGATAATTATATTAAAATCTTTAGGTATTGTAGTTTGCTGTTTATTTCTATTATAATCAAATGTGTACGTTTTTTTAATAGATAATAGAGTAATTATATTAAAATCTGTAGGTATTGTAGTTTGCCGTCTATTTATATTATAATCAAATGTGTACGTTTTTTTAATAGATAATAGAGTAATTATATTAAAATCTGTAGGTATTGTAGTTTGCCATCTATATTATAATCAAATGTGTACGTTTTTTTTAATAGATAATAGAGTAATTATATTAAAATCTTTAGGTATTGTAGTTTGCCGTCTATTTAAATTATAATCAAATTTGTGTGTATTTTTTTAATAGAAAATAATTATATTAAAATCTTTAGGTATTGTAGTTTTCCATCTATTTATATTATGATCAAATTTGTACGTTGTACCACCGAACAGCAAAATCACATTTGTACGTTTTTTTTTTAATAGATAATAGAGTAATTATATTAAAATCTTTTGGTATTGTCGTTTGCCGTCTATTTATATTCAAATCAAATTTGTACGTATTTTCTTTAATAGATAACTATATTAAAATCTTTAGGTGTTGTAGTTTGCCGTCTATTTATATTCTAATCAAATTTGTACGTGTTTTTTAATAGATAATAATTATAGTAAAATCTTTAGGTATTGTAGTTTTCGTCTATTTATATTATAATCAAAATTGTAGTTTTTTTTTTTTAAATAGATAATAGAGTAATTACATCGAAATCTTTAGGTATTGTAGTTTGCCGTCTATTTATATTCTAATCAAATTTGTTCGTATTTTCTTTAATAGATAATTATATTAAAATCTTTAGGTGTTGTAGTGTTCCGTCTATTTATAATCAAATTTGTACGTTTTTTTAATAGATAATAGAGTAATTACATTAAAATCTTTAGGTAATGTAGTTTGCCGTCTATTTACATGATAATCCATTCATACGGGCAATTATAAAGTAGTTTAGGGGCGCATCACGGATTACTGTAAGTTTACAGGGAGGGCTAGCTGATGAACAAAGCAATCGATAACGTCTTTGCCATTAGCTTTTATTAGCAAGGGAGGGAGGCGAATTAGCTAGCGCCCTCCCGTTGATTGTTACTTGCTGAAAGTGAACGTCAATATTGGCCCGAAGAGCCGGTCCCGCTGACGGCTGGAAAACTGCGGTCCCCTCTTATTGACTCTCCGGCTTCGGTGTACACATAAAGCATGAACCCAATTTAACGCGCTCAAGGATACCGCCAGCCGCCAGACACAAATGCTCTTGCGCATTGAAGTATAAACGCCGCCGCAAAAAAAAAAAAAAGTCCGCAGTTCGGAGGATATGACCGTGCTTTTTTGGAGATGGAGCCTTCACTTTCTTTTCAAAAGCCATGAAAAGAAAGCGTTTATTGCTTTTAATATCATCTGATGACGCCATTTTTATACATAGTTTAGGGTTGTCGCTACCAAATATTTTTAGACACTAATTATTGCACCGATTGGTCAAATAACCGGAAAACTATTACAAAATCTTTTTTTTTTTTCATTTAGAGGTGATTCCCCAATTAGTCGAATAATCAGAAAACCGTATTACAAAATCTTTTTTTCTTTCATTTAGCGATTATTCACCAATTAATGAAGGTTAATTTGCATTTTTTATTGATTATTGTTTGTGCTCACCAACCATTTGAAAGGGATTCCAAATTTTAATGAATCACAAAAGCTAAATTAAATCAATTTCTCTGAGGACATCATGAACTAGAATACCGTATTTTCCGCACTATGAGGCGCACCTAAAAGCCTTAATGTTTTGCTGATGGTGCGCCTTATAATCAGGTGCGCCTTATATATGGATCGATATTGCGATTGGGATTGGTAGATGGGGAATGAAGTGATAAATGAAGCTTTACATGTTTCTTTCGTGTGTTTACAGTTGAACAAAGTTGCTCATATTGACATTGAGTTATTATGCTATTGAGACTTATCATTTGAGAGTTACTATTTGGGTTATTATTGTTATTACTTTGAGTATTACTATATTGTCATTGAAAAAGTTTTCAAATATGTCATTAATTGAGGGTGCGCCTTATATATGGAAAAAAAGTTTTAAAATACGCCATTAATTGAGGGTGCACCTTAAAATCTGGTGCGCCTTATATATGGAAAAAGTTTTAAGATATGTCATTAATTGAGCGTGCGCCTTATATATGGAAACTGTTTTCAGATATGTCATTGATTGAGGGTGTGCCTTATCTCGTGCGCCTTATGTATGGAAAAAGGTTTAAAATATGTCATTAATTGAGCGTGCGCCTTATATATGGAAACTGTTTTCAGATGTGTCATTGATTGAGGGTGTGCCTTATCTGGGTGCGCCTTATGTATGGAAAAAGGTTTAAAATATGTCATTAATTGAGGGTGGGCCTTATAAGCCAGCGCGCCTTATAGTGCGGAAAACACGGTAATTACTGTACTGTTGGGATGGTCAAACTCAAGTTAACAATGGTCTGATCAATCAATTATTAATATAGTTATTGGTTCATATGATAATCAAGGAGTTGTCAAAGGAATAATTTTGACAGCTGAGAGCTGTCAAAATAATATGGAGACATTATCCAATTATCCAATCAGTAAGCTATGCTAATGCAGTCATTAATAGATAATAACAGGAGATTTTTGCATGAAAAAAACTTCTTATGTCTTAAAGCGGGGCACCCGGTAAACGTGAAACATCAAAGTTTTAGGAGACGTCCTTCGTATCGAATGGCAAAACATGATTCAGTCTTCCGTCTCTGCCCCAGTTCGGTTGATTGTGTGCAGTTTAAATACAAGATAAGAGGTTTGACTCCCATTGTGAGAAGGAGAATATCAAGGTAAAATCAAAAAGGCAGGTTCAATTTGAAACCGCGATGAGTTTACCTTGGACCGTGCCAGGCGCCCAACTGAAAAGACGTCGAGTTCCTTAAATGCAAACGCTGTGAAAATGTCCTCGGCGGCGCTCCGCCGGGTTCTTTAAGGACACCTCCGAACAAATGTGCGCACACCACAGACTACTTTCCCCGCAGGGATTAATAAAGTCTTATTCTATCTTATCTTCCGCGGCGGGGACGGGGCGACCATTTCTTGGCGTCTATGTAAATGTACGCGCGGCGATAATGCATTGGCGCTGCGATAAAGTCACAAAAACACAAATGGCGCCAAATGGCTTCATCGGCGGCGGAGATGCAACGTGGCGCCCGACTTGGACCGGTTCCGACCTGATGGTGGCGCTCACTTCCAATCACAGAGTGTAAATCCTTACCCGGATTCATCGTCAACGCCGCCACCTTCTCGCCGAAAACACGTTCACCTTTTGGAAGGGGGCGGCCATGCTAGAAACAAAAAAGCAAAAGCACGTTATTACAGAAGTCAACATTTTTGACTGGCAAAAAGGATTCAAATATGTATCAAAAACACAATAATATCATAGAGTCAAACCAAGGCCAAATGCTGAAATGATAGTTTTTTTTGTTTTGTCGTCGTGCATGAGCTAAATGCTTATCGGACATTACATTAAACCGTAAAAATGACAAAGAAAACAGAGTTTTTCAAAAATATATTGTAATAATATATTCATTTTTATTTCTATTACTGTTTTATTATTTTTGGAACATATGCTAGTCAGTACCCTATGGCATGGAAACCAACGGTGAATGGACGTAAAAAACGTAAAAATTATTAATTTTTCCTCATTTTAGTTGCACATGATCAAGTCAGGACCCTGGCATTATGGGAAAAAAGCAAAATGGGACTTTTAATAAATAATGAACATATTGAAATAAACTTGGCCAAATGGCAATCGAACATATATTTTCACTTGCAAAAAAATGCTAGCTTAGCATTTAGCCTACACGTACGTTTTGAACATATTTGCAAGCGCGTACGACGAATCGGAATAATCCAAAAAATAAAGCTGATGCACGATATACATAAGCAGACGTGCAAGACATAACAGAATGAACATTTATGTTATGGACGTCATTGATGAAACCGTTAAAAATTGACAAGGATTACGCAACGTTGTCAAATTGCTACGCTAATCTTGCCGTAGCTTGTGTTGGAAATCAGGCCTTCATCCGTCACCCGGGCGATTGTGAGGTCCCGCCGCTGAGACTCGTAAAAGTACAAAGAACGATAAAAAAAAACATATTAATAATAAATAGTAAAAAAGAAATCACTTCCCGGCGCAGAAGCAGGCGATGATCAACAACCTTATCGGAGCACGCAGCGACACGGCGGTCACCGTACGCCGCTTAGAAATCGTACTTACCGTCAACATCTTTAAAGGCGCCAGCTCGCCCTTCTTTTGGCGGCCGTGAAACGCAGCGGCAAACTCAGAGAGACAGACGCCAATACTATCGTGGCAAACAGGCCACCGGGCTCCCGCTAACTGCGCTATTAATAGAAGCGCTCGGGCTCGTGTCGATTACAAGCGTCGCGAACCACGACTGCCTTAATTCTCGGAGCGGGAAAAGTTGGGGTGCTGCGCTAAAAACAAATGTGTGTTCGTGCGATGTCTACTCAGGAAAATGGCTCACGATTAACACTCTTCTTTAATCGCGGAGACATATTTTAACACCAACACACAGGCGTACGTTCTTTATCTTCTGCATAGAACAACTTCTATTTTTGTGGGGGTTTTTTTTTGGACATGCTTTGTCCCAACGTTCTACTTAGTTTTTAATTGCCATTAACAAAGCGTTTTAAAACAATCAAAATGATTAAATAAGAATCCAAATTTACTTCATCACCGTAAAAGAAAGACTTGAGGTAGCAGTTTTAAAATAATTAAAATGATAAAGACTGTGTACAGTAATTGCTTGCTTGATTTTTTTTTTTTGCTGTCTCTAATAAGTTAAAGTAAAAAGAAATAAAATCTAGCCATGATGTCTTAATTTTTGTCAAATGTGGCCCTCAAAGGACAAAGGTTGGGAAAACCCTTGGTTGGAGTCAATCAATGTCCAAAATAATGCTTCGATTTGGAATACTTGTAAACTTTGAGTTTGAACTGGGGTCCCTGGACTGCGAGGCGGGCGTGCTACCCACTGCGCCACCCTGGTATCTATTGCCACAAATCCACCGTTCTGCCGCTTGCCTAAACCTCGATTTTTATGCTTTTAGCTCATTTTCAGTCCAATTTCAAAAAGACGAGCTCATCAAAACGATTTGATCCAAAAGCCAGCCTTACTACTTTCAGATCAAGGGTTAGGGTTAGGGTTAGGGCGTCACAGAACGATTGCGAAAAATTAGCGCGAATGAATCCAGTTTAGTTTCCGCCAAAAATACAAAAGTACATTTGCAAAGCGGTTTGACTAATTGAGAAAAGTGTCTCGAAGCGGGCTAATAATAACCACAACCGTGTGAAATTCCCCGGGCAATTAATGGCAACACGCTCGGCAGCACAGATGCACGGAGACGTGACGAGTCGCCAACGATCGCACCCGTTTGCGACCCGCGACGCCGTCGACCGACTCGGGACGAAGTCGCTACCGCCGCTTCAAAACAAATTAAAATAGCGGCGGACTTTGACGTACGTCGCGACGGAGCCTTTTGATGCTACGTCTCGGGGCCGCTTCGGAAACCAATGCAATGCGACGCCGCAGCCCGGCCCCCGCTCTTAAACGCCAGCTAATCGAACCCATGGCGCCGGCTGACCAATCCTCGGCGGGACCGTCCAAACATCCGAAGCGCTCCCGCTAAATCTTCGGGGCGGACGGGGGTGGCGTGACCGTCCGCGAGGGGAAAAAGAATCAAAAAAAGAGGTTCATTAAAGTCGGTTATGGCGCCTTGAGGGAAATCAACGGCGATGGCGTCGGGGGGCCTTTACCTTAATGCTCTGCGGCCGGATATGAGTAATACAATCAGTGCGGCTTTATGACTAATAAAGTGGGAAATAGTTAAGCTCTTGAGGGGCCGCTCTCGACTCGGAGAAAATGATTCAAATGGACAAAAGCCGTCCGCCACGGGCTCCGCACCAGCGCCGCCGGGGACCGCCGGTCCGACTTAGGTTTAAATGTCAGCCGGCATAAGCTCAAATTAAACAGCTTAAAGACTCACCTATCTGAGCAAACATCTTATTAGGCTTGTTTTTTTTTTTTTTTTTTTTTTTACGTTCCTGGAGGAAATAAGGCGTGGAATCGTACCGGTTCAAAGTTAAATATTGGTTTCATATATTATTATTAATTAAAGAGAACGCCAGGCTTTGTCTGCGCGAGCCAGCCTTTTGAATATTTGATGAGAATTTATTGGAGTAGCTTTGTTCTTTTCTTGTTGTACTTGTTATTTAACCTCGGAAGCACCGTGCTGGCGCTTTTGATCTTCTGGCGGGGGGGGGGGCACGTAAAAGTAAAGGCCGTACTCATGAAACCGACGTTTTTGTCGAAGGCTGTGTTTTGTTGCGCAACGCCAACGAGTCGGGCCGGAAAATGGAAATTTCAAGACAAAGTCAGGAAAAACAACAAAAACAAACGTAACGCAACACACTTGTCAAGTTGATGTTGAAGCGGGCTGAGACATAATGCAGCAAATTTACTGTGCGGGGAACAAAGAGGAAAGTGAAAAGACTGGTTCAAAAAAGAAAAAGCCTTCTTTTGGCCTTTGTTTTGGTTGTTGGTACGTTGAGGGTTATGTGACTTTTTTAACAGAGTTTCTGCAGCAAATCTTATTTGATGCCAAGGTTGGAGCTGTGTTTTTTTCCCTTTTAAATTGAGAGCAAATTTATTGGAACATTCAACGCCCTTTTGCTTGGTTTTGTTACAGTGACTTCTTTGTAAAACTCAAAATTTTAATAGATGTCTAATATGATGTATTTTTTAATCCTTTATTGATTATTAATTTTTTCTATTTTTTTTAGAATTTCCCATGTATTTTTTCTGCTTTTATGCTTTATTATTATTTTATGATTTGTTTTGATTTATTACATTTATTTTCTTTTGTTATTTTGATTTTATTTCACATCCTTCCATCATTTTCTTAACCTAAATGTTTTTTACTTTTAATTATTATCTAATATATATGTATATAGTTGTTTTTCTAAAATTTTATTATTATTTTTACTATAATTATTCTCATATTGCATTTTTTTATTATATTAATTTGCCTTATTTTCATTTTTATTCATAGGAATTTAAAATGCCATTCCAATATTGCATAAATTATACATTGATGGCACAGCGGTTTTGGTATGTAGCTGAACAAATATTTCATTTTGGTTGCAACATTTGAGGGGGCGGGGCCACTTGCTGTCAACTGAAAACGACATCACATTTGCCCAATGACCAATCACAGCTCAAGGTGTGATTTTCACGTGACCAAACTCGATAAAAACCTTTGCTTGTGGCACCCACACGCAAACAAACCTTTCCGAGCCTCAATTACTTACTTTTACGTAAAAGCGATTTCAAAAAAAACAAAAGGTAGCTAAGGCTAGCTTAAGAGTTTGCCGTATCAGTATGATTGCGATTTGCTGAGTTGGCAGCGTTCTCAGCTTTTCTCCCCAGCTGGACGCCCCCGCTTTGCTTTCACGCGCCGGCTTATTTATTTACTTCCCGCCAGAAACGCCGCATCTCTAATCCGGCTCGCCGGCCCCCCCGCCGCCGCCAATTATTCAATCCCCCCCCGACGTGTGAAGAGATGCCTAGCGTGACGGGGGCGCCGGCATCGGCGCCGGCCGGCGTCCGCCGCCCGTCGGAGAAACGCTCGAGCCGGCGCTCGCAAACGGCCGCTTAGTTCGCTCGTCGTGACACATTTCCCGGCGCCGACCTAACGTGCACCGGGGAAGGAAGGCTTTGATGTTTGGCCGCTGAATATTCATCGCGCGACGGCTCGTGTACAGTAAACACGGAATAGCTCCGCTTTGATGTCGCGCGCTGATTATGGCGCCGAAGCGGGCCCTCGCCAAGGCTCCTGTTATTCTGCTAGCGCGGCTGACGTACGCTGCTCGCAATCGGGGATTAGTGTCGCCAATTACTCGGGCCCGACCGATTAACCCTTTTAACGGGCAGATTACGGCCTTTCCGAAATAATTGACCAAATTGACGGTTGTTTCAAATATTTACCTTTTTTTACACCGGCCCTTTGCAAAAGTTCTCTTTTTTTGAATGACTCGAATATGCATCGTGAAATTTGTTCGCGTCACCTTTTGCATCAAGCGTTATGGCGAATCTTCATTTTAATGGCACGATGATAAGACGAGCGGTGCAAAAAAGTTGCGGAAAGGAATTCATGTCATTTTTGTCACGCTATATGAAGTTGGTTAGTTTCGAACGAAATAAATATCGCAGTACGTACTGCAGCAAATCAAACAATTGTGTTATGGCACATTCAACAAACAGTATGCCTCATTTTTACAATTTAATTAGCCTATATATATATATATATATATATATATATATATATATATATATATATATATATATATATATATATATATATATATATATACATATATATAGGCTAACTGTTTATTTTTTATAACCGTAGTAATAGGATTAAGGAATTATTTAATAAGTGATTTTCTCCATATCCGAAACGCGATGACAACATGGACGTTATTCTTGTGTAATGCAGTTCATGTCAGTTCATGCTAGCATGACAATTACGGGCGTACGTTAGCTAAAATGACTGATGAGCCTCGTGTGAAGGTGCTTCATTGGCGTTGAGTAATTCAAGCGACAAATAAGGTCATTTTATGGACTCGCCCGATAAACGCGTGCTTTCCTAAACTTTGAAGCTCATTTTTGAACGTTTGTTTTTTTTCCCCCGTGATCATCATGCTAACAAATGGGCAAAACTCTCAATTTTTATCTGTTGTCATTTAAAAAACAGACTGCGGCGCTGTTATCTATCCTGTATTGACTTCCTCCGCACGCAAATAGTCATTACGGTCTATAATGACGGGCGACAAATCACCCTGATAAAATATTTACATGCCGGGTAGCAATATCAGCACAAAAATTCCCAAGACCCCAACATCCATCAGTCTTTGTTTGCGGGAAACGTGCTGGATGTTCTTGATGTCTGTTTGTTGTTTGCTTGATAAAGAAACAGCCGGCCGCGTCTCTCCGGCATTTCTTCCTTCACAACCAGCGAAATCTAATCAAGGGAGACACCCTGCAAAAATCCAAAAACCTGATGCAACCCACTTGCAATTGCCAGCCCAAATTCGGGGGGGGGGGGGTATTAAGTCAGATAATCCCTCCGTGACCTTCATCCCGCCCCTGAAGGTCACCGCTGGACCATTCCCAAGTTAATGAATGCTACAGAAACAAACAAGCCAAAACAACGGGCAAGATTTCAATCCAGTCGGTTGAACCGTAGCTGACTCTTGTAGCTCGTAATGTTAGCAAAATGTTCGGAATAGCGCTAAACATATTCAACGGCAAGCGAAACAAAACGTTAGGCCATTTTGTGACATTGCAATTAGGAATACTTTTTCAGTTTGGTACGTTGAAAAAAGTGTACATATGCTACGAGGGTATCATTAGATATAATAATTACGGTGAGTTACGGGGAGAGTCTGTTGCAAAACGTACTTGACGCGTGTTTCTATCGGTGGCAGTAAACTGGTGATTCCAATTAACGATATTAACGTTGATGGCAAAGAGTTAGAAATGGCCACAAGCGAGCAGCAAAGCACTACTTTTTTTTTTCCACGTTTGCTCATTTTGTGGCATTATTACGAGGGAATATTTTTTCAGTTTGGTAGTTTGAAAAAAGTGTATGCACATATTCTACCTAGGATGTCATTAGGCATAAACGAGTACGGCGATTTACGAGGAATTCCGTCTAAAAACGGGTGATTCCAGTTAAGGGAACGTCCGTGGCAAAGAGTTATAAATAATCACAAGCTAGCAGAAAAGCACTACTTTTTCTCTCATAATGAAACTCCTCATCCGATCTCAACATAGTTCATTGGCACCTTCAAGATGGCCACGGGTCTCAAGAAGCTCCTCCCTTTATTTTAACATATTTTCGGCCAGTAATAGAGCATAGGCACCAAATTAAAATCCAAATGAAAAAGCAAATCTATTCTAAACAGAATGAGCCTCTGCTTGAGTCTGTCGATTTTTTGGGGGATCATCTTGCAGTTATTTTTTCTGCAACTTGGCTCAATCAGTCAAGTAGACTTTTGGTCGTACATCAAAGGTTGATGCGAATCTCCACAGCAGACGTCCTGACGGTCTGTTGAAAACCCTCGCGCGAGATTCACACGGCTGACCTTGAAGCAGCTGGCGGGAGGAAAATGTTTATGATTAACTGCCGACAAAATGAAGACGCGCTTCAATGCGGTCCGACTGAGAGCCGTGATTAACTTTCACCCCTCCCGCACTCGCTCGCGCCCTCTCAGATGAATTAATATGAACGATTGCGTGTTGGGAAGACGTCTCGGAGGCCTCGTCTCACCGCCGCTTGACTTTTAATTGATCCTCTCAACTTTATGGGACATCATCATTTTTAGCCACTTTTAAGGACCCGCGATCGATTCCTCCTTTTTTGTTGTTGTTTATCTCAATGGAGAGGGGAGCGGCCGCGGTGACGGCATGTCAATTCCCGGCCAATCGATGCTCGGCTCGGAGCCGCTGGCCTTTGCATCGCATTACCATAGTAATGCCCGCTTGACCCTACCTTAAGAGCGGCCTTTGGAGGAGACGAACGGCGGGAACCGCCGCGCCCGAATGAATTATTATTCCCTCTTGGAAGATGGCGTATCAAAGCGCGAGGGGGGCGCGATGGAGAGGCTAAAAATGCCGGGTATCGACTGTCCGTGTCGGACACGCAAAAGCGCAGCCAAAATATCGGACGGCAGCGCGTGTGGCGGCTCTACATCAAAGTGTCACCTGTGTTTGTGTTGAAAGGAAACGAAGCGAAAAGAAAAATAGCTGCACTGTGTATATATATATATAATCTATATATATCTGGATAGTGAGAGACACATATTTACCTACAGATATGCATATGTATACCTATTTATATGAACATATATGTATAATTGTACGTATATGTATATATACATGTGCATGCATGTATATTATATGTACAGTATATGCATCTGTCCATACTTAATTTCATATATGCTTATACGCAAGTTCACATACATATGCATCGGTATATTTCCATACATAGATCTATTAATACATATGTATACATATTTATGTCTATGCATATAAGTACTGTATGTATATACAGTATATACGTACATATCTGCATATAAACATGTCTTTGTGTGTGTGTGTGTGTGTGTGTGTGTGTATATATATATATATATATATATATATATATATATATATATAGTGAGTGATACATTTTTACCTACAAATATGCATATGTATACCTATTTATATGAATATATATGTAGAATTGTACGTACATGTGTGTGTGTGTATATATGTGTATATATATATATATATATATATATATATATATATATATATATATATATATATATACACACACACACACACACACATGTGAATGTGTAGAATGAGATCATTTAACCTTTCTTATGAGGAACGGATGGCTTATGAGAGAACTTCGGTGAGCTGTCAGCTTGATGTTTAAGCACAGGAGGACTGACTAAGTGAAGTACTTAATATATGTATGGCAAAAGCCCAAACGGCTGAAATCCTGCCAGGCAAGATATCCCTCCGGATGTAAATTGGAATCCGCCGCTTAGAGAAGTGTCAGGAAGCCTCACCGAGCCGCCACGCCACATCGCGCTAATATCAGCCGTCACGCGGCGGCACGAACATGGCCGCGAGGAGACTCCTGTCTGGGCGAGGTGCGAAAGGACGAGAACGAACACGAGTTCGCGCTAGGACGCTTTGATGCCATCATCGTTTTGGCGGCGCTGATGTGCCGCCGCTGGGTGCAATTCATGGAACATTTGCTTAACGCTAGGCGGGACAGAACGGCCGAGTAGCGGCCCGGCAGTTCTTTGGTTCCTGTTTCGAATTTCGGCTTATTGCGCCTCCAGAAAATGTATATAAGCTTCGTTAAAGGTGTAATACCGTCCTCGGGGTATGAATAATTTCTGGAAAGCAGTCCACGGTGTGCTCCGCAGCGCATACGAGACCTTGAATTGCCCTTCGGTATTTATCCTCAGAGATCAGTTACACTACATCCTCAACTGACTTTGCGGTTTTGGTCGGTGAGCTCCAATTTTCGGAGAGTGGAAGGATTCTCCCCCAACCGCTCGGGTCTCTTCGGTCCCGATCCGAGAGGAGACTCGCTACGAGCGAGTTCCTGTGTCACTGTAAAGCAAAACGACTGGCGGATCGATCGTCTCCCTTACAACCTCCGCAAATCAATTAATACTTCTCCGTCCCGTCGCGGCAGAGCAAGCAGACTCGCTCGAAAAAAAAACGTCGGCCTCCGCATTGAATCCCTGTCATTATCTACCGAGAAACCCGACAGTCAAGCGCGCTCGCTTGGACCACCTTTATCGGAGCGGTACTAAGAGGACATGAATTTTGACGTCATGAAGTCATACTGACATGAAATTGATAATACTCTGCTACAACTGTTTGATCTCAGATTCGAAACGCGGCAGGGATGCAAATTGAAATCTTGGGTGATCGTTCAACCGTAAAGATGAAAAAAAAAACGCAGAGGCACTTTCTGACGTTTACCGTCGGATTCTTTGCTCGATACTCGCGTAAGACGCGGACGATAAAAGCGGGGATTTTCGGTTTCCCGCGTTCGTAGTCATTTTTGGCGTGGATGTTCCTAAAAAGAATCTCACTGCGGCGACTTTGACCTTGCGCTGGCTCGTTATCAAAAGTAAAGGAAGTCCCTGCGGCAAAGTGGCTAATGAAGCAAGTGAGGAGAATGCTAATGAAACACCTTTTTTCTCATCTTTCGCGCAATCTCAAACACACCAGCAGTTTTGACGATGCGTTTGGTGTTTCCGATGATGTAAAATCAGCGATACAAAGTCTAATAAGAGATCTTGTTGAAACTTCAAAAGAATATGTAATAACGTTACATTTTTACATCGTGATCAAGACCGCGTCCAGTTATTTAACAGTTTGCAAAAAAATCATTACAGTAGACAGCTACACGCTTGAAAATATGAGGAAAAAATAGTAACTGGACTTCATAAAACCGTGATTTTTTTTCGACTACTTTACGTTTGAACGTATTTGGTTTAATGTCAAAAACAAATCATATTTTTCTTCTGCCACGGGGTACTGAAATGTGATCAAATGTACTAGCAAAGATGACTATAACACACCCCCTTGTTTCACAATTTATTTTTGCGCCTATCCTCTCTGAATATTTTAACTTTGAAAGTGTTTAAATTGGCAGAAATGTGACAAAAGCTTTTTGCCCACCTGAGCAAAGTGTGTCCAGGGTTTTTACACCCTTAAAGCTAAACAAGATAACATAGCATTATGATTATCAAAAAGAAAAATATACACATTTTGATTAAAAAGGAAAAAAAAAAAGATAAAAACCGTAATCCATATGTGCAAGTATATTAACCAAACACAGTACATGTGTATTGTACATGTATATTGTCCAAAGACTTTTTATGAAACAAAAACTGCAGTCTTCAGAACATGTACGGTATATGAACACAATCCTGGAAAATGCAAAAACATGGTCCAAAAACCGTACTGTTTCTAAAATAACGCCATTACACTGCAGTACATGACTTAACTACAGTATTGTAACTGTACTATATTTTTAATGTTGTTTTGTCCATCTTGGGAAAAAATGAGTCTATTTTGAGTTGTTGTGTCGGCTTTAAGAAAATCTTAGCCTGCATCATACAGTTGTGTTGATAATTGCAATAATTGTCTTGTTGTTCGTCGCTGTCTGATGATTTTTTTTTGCGTCAAGCCACAAGCAATTTTCTCTGAGAAGGTAACTTTCCAGAATACTAAGCAAGAATGGATTCTTTTTTTTTTCAAGGTCTCAAAGATTTGAATGGTTCCTATTCTCGAGCGTCTCTTTTTACTTTGTTTCCCGCTTCGCTCAATGGGATGCATTTCACTCTCTCTTCCGCGGTCGTTACCGTTCTTTTTCTTACGGACGCCGTGATCTTCAGGACGTCAATGAATAACATGCAAACTTTTCGTAATCACCGCCAAACTCATCACAATAAAGAGTCATTTAAATGTCGCCGTTTTCGATCCGACGATTGAAAATTGAAAAAGTAGGATCGGAAACAGTTATTCCGTAGTATCGGACGCAGTTATTCCGTAGTAATCCAAGCGGGAACTTTGACGTGTTTTCGCTTCCGGGTACCGGAAGTTCCATTGCAAGGGATCGATCGTTAATGTAATACAGTCGTAAAAAAATCCAACGCATACGTTTTTTTCCGGGTTGGGGAATTTTCGTAGTTGGGAATATTTTTGGTAAACGGTATTCGGAATGAGTCGCAAGCGCTGTTTTCATTTGAAATCCGAACGCGTACATGGTACGTCGGGCGCTAACCGTTGGCATCCGAAAAAAAGCTTATTAACGGGATCGGAATGTAATGTGCTTTCATTCTTCGACACGGAGCGTTGCACCAGCCATCAACGTGCGTTTTATAGTCGCAAACAGCGTTTTAACGGCCGGTCTAATTTTATAACCCGAGCTAGCCGGCGGCAAATGACACTCATGTGACCGAACGGATTCATTTGGCTAACAACGAGACGGGCGCATTCATAAAAGGTTTGCGCTCATCCATCCCGATAATTGGTACGGCATTAGAGACGGGCAAAAGTGCAAACACGGGGAACATCATTTCCCGCGCGCTGACACGCATACAACATTTCATCATTTGACTCTTTCCAAATGCGTCTTTCTATTTGTTTTTATTATTATTTTTGGGGAGCCGCCGCCGCCGCCGCCGCCGCCGCCGGGAGGAGAACATTTGGCAGATTGCCATCTCGCCGGCGGCTTTCTTAGGAAATGAAAAGGAAAACCCAGAACAAGATCTGCCACTTGAAAAGATGCTCGGCGGTAAATACCTTCTGTCTTTGTGGACCTTGGAGCGCCGGCAAAGCGGAGTTTTTATTTTCTTGTTTATTTTTTTTTTTTCCGGGAGTGCAATATGAGCAATTCTGCGTTTATTTTGCGGGCCGGAGGACGTTAAATCAGGACTGTGTCCGCGCGGGGCAAAAGCCAATAGATCAGAGAATCGGCAAACAAAAACAGAGGGGGGAAAAAAAAGAGCTTGAATCATGGAAGGTGGGTTGATTAAAAGAGCCCGGCCGTGTATCACGGAGGGCGGCTATTTAAAAGCTCATCATGAAATACGGGGCCGAGGGAGGTCATTTCCTCAAGATGGAGGCTGGAAGGGTGGGCTTCATTAGACTAAACGAGGACATCTAATTGTCTCCGTGCGATTGACTGGCCGCAGTTAATTGACTGATTTGTCGAGTGCTTTGATGGAGGCGCCGGAGGCGTGTTGACCCCGGTGTTGTTGATTGCGCCTGATTGGTTGCGCCTCTGGCTGGTCCAGGTTCTTACTGACTTTTACGCAATGCAAGCACAACCCAATTTAGTCAACTGGCGGAATGAAGATCGGCCCCTCCCCGAACGGAAATCGATTCACGGACGAAATGTTTGGCGAAAAGGTACATTTGAATAGTGCTTAATTCATTCACTGCCATTGACAGCTTGAGACGTCCAAAATACATTTTGACTGGACTTCCGAAATAGTACCCCGACACGTCAGTTTCTGCTGATCTGAATTAGGACAAAATGTCACATTTAGAATATATACTAAGAAATCAATAAATAAAAAAGAAAATATCTGCATACGTATGTGTACACATGCATATATTCATATAAGTAGGGACCGTATTTTCCGCACTATAAGGCGCACCTAAAAGCCTTAATTTTTTTAAAAAGGTGATGATGCGCCTTATAATCGGGTGCGCCTTATATGTGGATAAATATTGAGATTGGATATTGAGAATGAAGTGATAAAGTAAGCTTTACTTGTTTCTTTTGTGTATTTACAGTTGAACAAGGTTGCTCGTATTGACATTGAGTTATAACGCTATTGAGAGTTTAGAGTTATTATTCGAGTTATTATTGTTATTGCTTTGAGTATTACTATATTGTCATTGAAAACGTTTTCAAATATGTCATTAATTGAGGGTGTGTCTTATAATCCGGTGCGCCTTCTATATGGAAAATTTTTAAAAAATATGTCATCAATTGAGGGTGCGCCTTATAATCCGGTGCGCCTTATAGTGGGGAAAAAATGGAACATATGCTCATACGTAGGTATATGTACATATACCTCCATTTAAACGTAGGTATATATCTATATCTCTCTATATATCTCTACAGTATATACACAGTATGTATAAATATACCTATGTATACATGCATATACTGTATGTATTTGTACACCGTATAAGTATTACTATTACTGTCAAGCCATTACTTTTTTTTTAATTCATTAATCACAAATATATAGATAAAAATCTGAGGTACACCGATGTACTCGCCAGTATATTTCAGACATTCTACTGCCTATTTTGTACTCATTGGCCATTTCAGCGTCCATGCCGCCAAACTCCAAAAACACAAACGTTTTTGCGTTCAGCACGCTGGCTAAAAGTGAGGCCGCCTTGCGCCGAGCAGCCGCATGACAAGAACGGAAGGGCCCAACGTTGAAAACTTGTTAGCTTTTTATTTGACAGGAGCGCCGCCGACTCCAAATTGACTCCACGCCGAGGCGAGGCGAGGCACGCCAACAAACACAAAGTTGATTTTGGCTTGCGTATTAAATTAAGCCTTGATTCCGAGACCATGTAATGAGGACTATTTACTAGATTGGATGATTGCTGTCGACGTGAAATCAGGTTGTTATTAGAGAGGAAAAAACTGAACATCACACATGCCGATTTGAATCAGTAGTTCTAGCTTAAGTCCCTAACATTTCTTTGAAATCTTTACTCTCAACTCGAAATCCACACTCAGCACTGAAACTCTTCACTCGGCTTTGAAAACCTTTTTGGAAACCCTAAGTCTAATTTTAAACCCTCATCTCCAGGCTAGTTTTGAAAACCAAAACCCTAAACCTGGTTTTGGAACTAAAACCTTGAATCTTGTCTCAAAACGAAAACCTCACAGTTGGTTTCTAAAACAACACACTGAACCTGGTATCAAAATCAAAATCCACAAGCTGCTTTCAAACCCAAATCCCCCCCTCCCAAACCTGGTTTTGAAACCGAGACTAGTTTCAAAAGCAAAACGCTGAACTTGGTTTCCAAACGAAAACCCCACAATCGATTTCAAAAACAAAATGCCGAACCCGGTTTCAAAATCTGAACCCTGAACCTAGTTTCAAAACCGAATCCTCCCCCAAATCTTCTTTTGAAACCCAAACCCCGAACCATATTTGGGAACCAAAATTTAAACCACTGAATCCAAAACCCTTAACCGGTTTCCCAAACCAAACCCCGGACTCTTGAAGGCTTCATTTGAAAGCAGGACTTAACAAATGGAAACTGCGTCTGCTTTCCGGCAACATCGGCGCCCGGGCTTATTGTTCGGACTCCCAATTTAATTGGACCACTTGGAATCCTCCCGAGTCTATTTCTCGCAAACAGACGGCGAAATTAAAAATGACGATTTGCAAATTAATCATCCTTATAGAGCGCGCGAGACAGAGAGAGGCCCAGCGGCGAGCTGTTTGAAACCAGAATATCTTCTGGAGTGACCTGGCTCATCTTGTTGGTCCAAACATAAAACACACGCACGCACACACACACACACACACGGTGGGAGCGGAGGTGCGAACTAAGTAGTGTTGCCAGAGGTAAAAATTCCAATGACAAAAGAGTGCGGCTACGAGCGCCGATATGGAGATGCTAATAAAGGCTCTCTGGTGGATACAATGAAGACAAACAAATAAATAAATAAATAAAAGCGGCAGTCAAGATGGAGGAGACATTAGCAGTGGAGCGCGCAGATTAAAGTTTTACTGCGGGGGTCAAATGAAGCATTATGGCCGCTCGCTTTTGGCGAACGGTCGGTGGCTTAGCGCTAAGTGGCTAGCCCCGGGTCTGTTTTGCTTTCCAACACTGAGCGTGACCGATTCCACAATTCGGCGGGTTTTTTTTTATTCCCTTTTTTAATCCTTAGGTTATGTTGTGAGTGGCGTATTTGCTGTTTTTTCCAAAATACGAAACCGTAGTGAGGCTTGCGGGTGAAAAGCTCCTTTGGAAGCAGTAGAAGACCAGCCGCTTTATTAACGTGAGACCCAACGTGCTAATTTGCCACGCCCCACGATATGAGAGGATGTGCGCACTTTTGCAAATCTTTTTTTTAAATTTTATTTGGCTCATGCTTCATACGGGTCACAAAGGAAAGGTTTACATGCAATTTATCTTGACCTTTGTTTTGATTTTTTTCTTCTTTCTTTCTTTCTTTGGTCAGTTTTTTGTGTGCCTTTTTCTTTTTACCTGTCTGCCTGTCTTTCTTTGTTCCTTCTTTGTGTCTTTGTTTTTTTCTTTTTTTCACCTGTCTGCCTCACTTTCTTTGTTTCTTTTTCTCTTTCTTTTATCGATCTGCCTTCTTTTCCATGTTTCTTTCGGTTTATTTTTACATGCCTGCCTTTGTTTGTGCTTTATTTGTTTGTTTCTATCTCTTTTATTTATCGATCTGCCTTCTTTGTTTCTTATTTGTTTTTCTTTTTCGTCTTTTTCCTTGTTTATTTCTTTCTAGTCTGCCTTTCTTTATAGTTTTGCTTTTAGATCGTTCTTTGTTTCTTTCTTTCTGCCTTTCCTTTTTTATTTCTTACTTTATTCCTTGACTCTCTGGCTTCCTTTGTTGTTCTTTTGAATTTGTTTCCGTTTCTATCTTTACTCCTGTGTTTGTTTGTTTCTGTCTTTCTTTTCACAAAAATCCGACCGTGACTTTTATAGCCACGGCATGGATCTATTTCGATGAAGTGATTAGCGATCGATCCAAAACCTCGGGAGAAAATCCATGGAAAATCTTAAAATTTTGCTTCAAATCCCTAACCGAGGTGCGATATTTGAACCCCTATTCCTTTTCTGAAACCTTAACACCAGCCTCCTAACCGACCTTATAGCTCTTGATCGAAATCCAAAAAATCTGCTTTAAAAACATGAAACCCCACCTCGGATCGCTAACGCTTCTAAATAGATCATGAAGTTTTGCCCAACCTGTTTTATTGATGAATAAATTGATCAAGAGGAGCGCCTGGATACTTTAATAACTCTAAATGGGCTTTCGTCGGGTATCAAACGGAGCGTAGCGCTATATAACCGTACGTCTACCGCCCGATAACGACGCATCTGAGTTCGCTAATGACGCCGCTCTCCGAGCCTTTTCTTCTCTTTATTCATTTTTTAATCAATGCTCGCTCCTCAATAATGAAACGTGTTGCTTCTACCTGCAGGCAAAGGGAAGCCAACTAAATACACTCATTACCGTCTAAACCAGCGCTTCTCAAACTTTTTGCAAGAATGAACTCTGTGATTTAGTACTAACCAGTACATCGAGCACTGTACTGCTATCTGTGACCATTGGATGGCAGTGTTTCCACACTTACGAGACAGCTATTACCTACATCAGTTCTAACTGAAGAATGGAAGTCGATCTTTCATATGGCAGCACCCATAGATCTGTGAAAATGCGAAATATGCTGGCAAGCTAGAAGTTTCCCTTTCCAATAACGGAAAGCAAACATGCAGAAATCGTGTTCAAATTTCACACGCTTTGACGTACCCCCGTCGGTAGGCGTACCCTCATTTCAAAGCGTCCGAGCTAAACGCACACACATACGCACACATACGTGTCAGCGGTAGATACTGAATTGTAACGATGCCAAAATCTCTCCGGGGATGAGCAGACACTCAGACGTCAGATGGCACAAAATGGAAGCCGGTGGGCAAAAACAAACACAAAAAAAACTTTCAACACATCCGTGACACCGTCAAGGTTTCTAAAAAAGAAATAGTTTCCCCAGTGTGATTCTCTTCTGTCTAAGCTTGCTGGAGGTAAGCAAAAAAAAGGAACGAGGAAGCTCCTCCAGTTCCTGAAACATATGGAAGGCAAAAAAAAAATAATAATCATGAAAAGAAGCTCCTTTGAGTCCCTGGCCGTCATGTTTCTATAATAGAAACTCGCTATACGTGTCATTTTTTATTTTTTTAATTTTTTTTTGCTCTTTCATCTGAAAACATCCACGTTTGTACGCCTTTTAGGATCAATGGAAGGCTCTTATCCATTCCCAACGCTCATTTGCATAGTCCACACGTACACGCTGTCACACGCAGGCGGCTAAATATAGGAAGGCAAACCGTATCTTTGGTTTTTCCACCAAAACGCTTCTAGCCTGTGGATTTTTGACGGCTGTGAGCGTGCAACCATAAATATGAACTCACTCATGTGTTAATTAGTCTGCCACAAAGCGTAAGCATGTGCCATGTTTACATCCCTCATGTTGCTGGCAGCCAGTATCAGAAAAAAATCACTTTGAGTTTGGGTTAAAAAAAAATTTAAAAAAATTAAATCAAGGCTCCGCATCACTCGACGGGGACAACAGATGGCAAACGTGAGATTTATTCGCAAGCCGGAGCCAGCGTGGAGCCACCATGTGACGGATATTTCAAAAGGCGAAGCCGTTAATCTGCCTCATAGCGGCCTCAGAAACAGCTTCAAGGGCAAATAAAAAAGAAAAAAATAGCCAAACAAACCTTCTGCATGTTAGCAAGAAGGCTACACTAGCTAGCCTCAGATAGCTCATTACCAATGAGACGTTTGTGCATGTTAGCATGAAGACGATGCTAGCTAACCTCTAAACTAAATGCTTTGCAAGCCAAATAAATGTTCCGCATGTTAGCATGGAGGCTAAAGAAGCCAGCCTCAAAGTAGCTCATAGCCAACTAAATATTCGTCATGTTAAGATGGAGGCTAGGCTAGCTAATTTCAAAATATCCCGAGCCAACTAAAAGTTCTAAAGACGATAGGGTAGCTGGCCTCAAAATAGCTCATAGCTAACATATTTGCGAGTTAGCATGGAAGCTAGTCTTAAAGTAGCTCATAGCCAACTAAATATTCTACATGTTAGCATAAAGGTTTGACTAGCTAATCTCAAACTAGCTCCTAGCCAACCAAACGTTCTGCATGTTAGCATGGAGGCTAGGCTGGCTAACTTCAGAATAGCTCCAACCGACCAAAGGTAATGCATGTTAGCATGGAGGACAGGGTAGCTAGCCTAAAAATAGCTCATGGCAAACTAAAACATGTTAGCATGGAGGCTTGTATAGCTATTTTCAAAATAGCTTCCAAACAAACAAACAAACTGTTTTTTGTTTTTAACTAGTAATATTGCCTTCATCTTTTTCGTCATCGTCATAATTTACAGTGAAGGCAACTGTCAACTTTTTCCGATGTCTCGGCTGACCTCCTCTTGACGAAAACGTCAAAGCAGCGGGAAGAGAACGTTCACAGGCGAGGCCGCAAAGCGATATTCCGACAACGCCGAGCGTCCCGCGAGGAGCGTACAATTTGTACCGGAACGGATGTCCCGCGACGGCTAACCGACTCTTCAACATATTCTCTCTATCTTTTCAAGCTGGGAAATCAAAAAATGATAAGATCCGTTTGTAGACGTTTTGAACATCTTGCTACGTTTGTCCAACGCTGCGACTCATTTTTTATTTTGCCGTTATCGCACTTTCACTGTAAAACAATTAGCTTTGCTGAGAAGTATATGTTGCATATTCATTGAAATGGATATTCTGTGGGTGTTGAAATATTTTATTTATTTATTTTTTAAGCTGGCAGGGTGCCTATTATCCGCTGCTTATTGTTGCATTAACATGTTAATACATGCGCAAAATAACCGTGCAGTCAGTAATTGAGCGGCATTAGCATGTGAAAACGGAAGACAACGGAATTTAAAGAAGTTTCAGGCGGTTTGCTGTAATTTTTGACGAGTAAGGACCCGGTGACGCTTTTGATGTTTGGTTTGTTTGCGGTCACACATCATCGACGTCAACGGGAAATTCGTCTTAATGAAATGCTCCTCATTATACACCAGCTGCCTTAAATGTCAGCGGTAAACAAAACAAACATTCGCCGGGCTGCTGGGGCTCCATCGTACCTTTACGACCTTTACGACGTGAAATTCACGTAAGACTGGGAGTAACCTTAAAGAAAATATCCCTCATTCCAATCGCGTGTCAAAATAAGTGTGCCGAACGTATATTCGATGGGCTAGCTTGTTATAAAGTGAGCGCGTGGCTAAATGACAAAATCGAATTCGAGCTTACTAGCTTAGCAAAGTAAAAAGCATGCTGAATGGGCAACTTCCATACGAATAAAGAAATCGTACGGAAGGGCTGAAACGTGGATTTATTGAGGCTATGCTAGGCTAAACTGGCAAACAACAACTCAAAAGCGACAACAGTTAAGAGATCTTATCAGATTTCCACAAAAGGCCTACCGAAATTTACCCTTAATCTTAAGTGCCAAATAGTGTGCTAATAGATAACATATTCGATGGACTAGCTTGCCATAAAATATAAGCATGGCTAAATGACAAATTCGAATGCTAGCGCATAGCTTAGCGACGTTAAAAAAGAAGAAAAATGCTCATTTTCAAAAACACATTAACTGTACGTAGTTTAAAACAATTATAAAAATTCTGGTGATTTTTTTTTTTTTCCGCATAGAGATATAAATAACAAATTCATGTAATCGGATAACTTGATGGAAAAAAAAATTGCCTTAGGTTATTATTAGGTTTTATATTTTAAATGACTTTTTTATTAACTTGCGTAATGAGGACGTGCAAGGATTTGTTGTTGTTTTCATCCAATGAGAATTGTTTTTGTCCGTGGTTTTAAGTCCACTCCTTGAGTCCCGTGTCATGTCGGCATCGCTGCCACTTTGGCTCAGGCGCCGGCGGACGTCCGAGCGGGACGCCGGCGATCGGCGGATCCCCGTGCGAGACCTCGGGCGTCCGCTGATGTCTGCTGACAATGATGGATGCAGCCGTCAAGGCGACTGACACGCCAGGCTCAATTACATTATATTCCAACTTTTTTTCCCTCTCCTTTCCCGCCTTCTCGTCAAGGCTAATGTTGCGAGCAGATGAGACACATGTCGGCGGGACGGCCGCGTCTCCGAGACGCGAGGTGACAGCGTCGGTGTTTTTTTTTTTGTTTTTTGCCACTCGCCACTGGGACTGGATTCATATCCTAATTGTTGAGTCTTTGAGATTGCGGGCCGCCGCTGGTTGATATCGCCGAGGACGGGGACGGGAGTCGTCCTCGCGGTTTATCGCGTCTGTCTGGCGATTAATTAATTCACATTTGTAGTTTTTTTGCCGCAGCTTCCCCGAGGTGCAGTCAAAAAACGGCTGGGTCAAATGATATTATGTTCTGGACGTGTCAGCCGGGCCACGTCCAACAAAAGGACGGCCCGCCGGGCGGAGGGACCCCCGTCTCGGCCGACCGACTCAAGGGGAGACCCCCCGGGGACTGACGTAGGAACTCATGAATTTCAAACATGTTCGACTTGAATCGCTGTGAAAAGCAAAGTCGGATTTGAATCAGCATTTTGATATTTTTATATCTAAAACGGGGCATTGATGCCATCTACTGGTGATTGTGTGTCAGTAAAGTGGTTTAACAATCCTGCTATGTTGGTTTGCTTGGAACGGCAATAATTTCCCTGGGTCACTTTTACCCGGGCTGTACTCAAATCGAAATGTGTTCATTTCTCAAGAACGGCAATAATGCCCCTGGGTCAGTATGACCCGGAGGTGTGTTTCGATTGGAAACACACAAAGTAACAAAGGCAACATTTACTTGTTACCCATGTGGTACGTCCCCTGAATAATAACAACATCCTGGGTCAATTTGACCCGAGGCATATTTAGTCACCGATACCAGTCCTAAATTGGTATAATCTGAATCCAATGTTTTGTTTTAACTGGTGACTTGTGTACATCTCTCTAGAACAGCAATAATGTCTCTGGGTCAATATGACCAGGAGGTGTGCGTCTTTATCATTTCTTCAATTTTCCAATGAGAAACACACTCACAAAGTATTAAAGGCAACACTTGATTTTTACCCATAGTAACAACATCTTGGGTCAATTTGACCCGGGTTCATGAACCCCCACAAAAGAAGCATTCTATACCTGTGTACATGACAGTAAATTTGTTGTCACTTAAACACCTTTGAGCAATAAGTTGCTCCAATTCATTTGCTCTTGATTTGTAAATAAAAAAACAAACTTTTCTTGTCTTCGAATTCGATTTGCTGATCCCCCCCCTTTTGAAACCTGCCGGTATGTTCGGATTCCATGGAAACCGCGCAGTGTAAATGGCGCCCGAACGGAAGCGTAGGTCAGGTCTGCTTTCTGTTTAACAAGCAGAGAAGTGGCGCGCGTTTGCATGCGTCTCATTGGATAATAAGACAAGGTCAGCGCGTCCCCGTCACGGGGCTTTTCCTTGCCGCCGTTCGCTAAATGGCAGCTGACCTCGTTGTTGTTTCCTGTCAGTCGTTTCCGCTCCCGCCGGCCCGCGGCGTCGAGGGAGGGGCCCACGTGCTGATTAGCGGTGATTGGGACCAAGATGGCACCCCCCCCGACGTAACTGCGTATAATGGACCGCTGACGGCGTTTTATAAATGGTCTGGCCAGACCCCTTCCTGGGCAATTCATGCAGGCAATAATGGGAGGTCGTGTGTTAGGTCATTTGTGGGCGAGGGTCGAAAGGTGACTACCCGCCTGCGTACAGAAATACATTTTTTGACCTGTTTTCATTTAAGGCCACATTTAATGCGATAATTAGAAAAAACAACCATTTCAAAACACACCGCATCTTATGCCACCATTTCTATTCCTGCACAAACTGGGAAATTTTATATATATATATATATATATATATATATATATATATATATATATATATATATATATATATATATATATATATATATATACTTACTGTAAAAATAGTTTGGCTAATAATAACCAAATTAGGGGTCAAAATGGACTGGCCCTTTTCATGCAATTTTCTACGAAATTCACTGTTTTGAAGCATGAAATCCAGAATAAAACTGCAAAAGTTTTTGAGTAAAAAATTCTTAGGAAAAAAAAACGAGATGTCAACTTCAGGTTTTTTACACGTTGTTTCTCAGTGTACAGTGGAATTAAAAAAAAAGAAAAAAAAAAAGAAAATTTCAGCAAGTGGTCTTATTCTATTGGCCTTTTTTTACTTTTAACTGCTGATTCAATTCTGCTTGGATATCTTTTTTGCGTTCCATATTTTCAATTTCCCAAAGTTATACAATTTAGCATCAACCTTTTCTATGTCCTAAAACTGAAAATAAAAAGCATTTCAAGTCTATCTAAGCCGCCATAGAAATTAGTCTCGGTTAAAAAAAACTTTGCTTCATGCGAGCTTGCTCATAGCTTAAAAAAAAAAAAAAATGCTGAGTCACCACCGTCACACATTTTCGTCCGTTCAGTCTCAAAGAAAAGAAAAAAAATGTCATCCCGCTCCCGCTATCGCCCCTGAAATCCGATCGATGGCCCCGTCCGTATCCGCCAAGTGACTAATAACGTTATTACTCATATCGGACCTATCGCGCGGAATAAAAGCCTGACCTCTTTTTAACCCGTCTGCCGTAATAGACGGCGTGCGCATTAATTGAATATAAAGCAGCTTCAATTTACTGAGCGCGCTCTTCGCTTGAGGTCGGCCTTGCTGTTAATGGGAATGGATTGGCACCGGCTAATAAAACAGCCCCGTCTTCAGGAAGCGGCAATAACAAGAGCCTGGCATCCTACAAAAGATGTCTTGCATCCTCCCCGAGTCATTATTTGTCAAAAACTCGCCAAATATAAGAAGCGTCTTATTTTTTTGCACAAAAAAGGAAGGCCGAAAGTTAGGCTGCGTCCTATAAACAGTACCTCAAAAATGGGATTTTTGTTTTTAAGTCAAATTTGACTTATTAATTGCAATCTTTTGGCGTATACACGCAAGAATAAACTTGACTGCATTGACCGCAATCACATGACACTGGCGAGGCATTCACTGGCCGCTCACAATGTGGGAAATCTGAGACACGACATGCAACAAATACCCAACTTACCGATGCGGCATTCCTTACCTTGACGTTTTGACCGCACGATACAATAAATGGTTTGCATGCGTTTTAACGAGATATTTTTCTCGCTTTTTCACACATTGGCGCTAGCAGCTCCGCCTCAATTTCAGCTGGGAAGAACCCTGACAGCACACAGCCTCCAGGCCCGCCCTTTCCCCCCTCAGAGCATTTTGCATATTGAATCAAATCAAGCGGAACCGTCAAAACCCGGCCCCTCCCTCTCCTTCTCAGCCAATCGGGCGAAAAGTCTTCATTTTGCCAGACGTAGGGCAATCCTTTGAATATGAAAGCGGGCGGCGGCGGCGGCGGGACCGATGATGAGCGCGGCGCGTTTGCGCTGTGAAGTTAAGCCGTCCCGGAGACAAAGCCACTTTGTTGTGTTCCGTCAAACTCGTAGTTATCGCACGCCGCTCGGCTGCCTTTGAGCCACGAGCGGCGGGACCGTCTGCCCCGGGAGCCTTTCAATGTCGTTCCGCGCCTCGCCTCGCCTCGCTTCGAATCAAAACCACCACGAAAACACTCCGCGCCAACTCGACTCACCGCGCAAAACTTTCGTTTTGTAACCATCAAAGTCAGTCAGTAAAGCCAAGGGTATTATCAACGCTCGTGTTCATAATTGGAGAGTCTTTCTCATGTAATGTACGGAAAGAATCACTCAAATCAAATATAAAAAAAAAAAAAAAACGACATCAGTCCCTTTGTCCTGTTTGTATCAAATAAACCCAACAAACGTGAAATGGCGACACAAAAATGCTACATACTGATCTTACTGTAAATCAACTAAACATTCCAAGCTTGCACTTAAATATCTTCATAATCTGTGCATGGATTTGTGAAGACGTTTGCATGATGGGAGTCCAGGCTAAGCCAATCGTCAAAGTCACCGAAAGGCTCGTAAATGTCCTAAATTGGCGCCACCCGCTGCTTTTGGGGTTTCAATACAAAAAGTTGCAAGGATTCATGCAACAATCTGGGAAAATGCAACATGGGGTTTACAATATGTCCAAAATTGACAATATTTCTCATTTTGAAGGGCAGTATAACAAATCTGCATATTTGCTCTTTGTGCCCACCTCCCTTCATTTTTGGGCGGTTAGGGTTAGGCTTAGTTGATGCTGATAAAATCAAACCTTTTGAGTTTGATTTTGCCACATTCATTCACTTTCAGTCATTTAAGAGTCGGCTAGCCATTTCAAAAATAATCAACAGTGGACACAAATGCTGTGCTGATCTCATACATAAAATGGTCTTTGCTGCCATCTACTGGTGACAGTGCGTCAGGAAAGTTGTTTCCATGATTGACATTTACAATGGCGTATTATCAAACTTTTTCCCGTCCAGCCTGAAAATCGTGGCAGTGATTGGCAGAAAATGTGTTTTTATTTACTGGATCGAATCGGCGTTGTTTTCACTTTCTTTTGGTGGCGTATTGTCACTTTTTGCTAATCAAGGCGCCAAATGATCATGTGAATTCTGAGATGATCACCGGCAGCCAATTTAAAGATGCACCGGGACAAAAAAAGGGAGCCGAACAAGCTGAAAGGTTAGTAAAATGGAGCAAGGGCAGGAGCATCCAAAAGAAAGACCGTAACCTTGCTCAACTGAAGATAACAAACGTGCACCTCGGGTACTTAACACGCGTCGAAATTTTTGCGGTCGACCTTAAGGTGATGATGACTTCACTCGTCGGTGAAGCCACCGAGTTCTTGACAATTTGAAAACGCTCCTCAGATACGTCACAGAAACAAAGTAGAAGGCAAGGAGCCTTGTCACCTGTGCCATCCATCAAGCTCACGTTCCCAAATCCATCCTCCAAGTCGAACTGCGCCTGGGGTAACAGCCGTGCCCGCGGGGTGCCACTTTTTCAGCCGCCGCCGGCACTTATGGGCGGTAAAGTGTCGGTTGCAGCTCTGCTTGTTGCTAGGCGACCCGGACGGACACGCTCCAAGCGTCTGTGGACTTTTAGTCAAAAGTTTAACAGAAATGGCTGATGCTTCACTGGGTGGGAACTTTCGTCCAATGATCTTTTAGAAGAAGTACACACACACACTCACACATATATATATATATATATACATACATACAAACATACATACATACGTGTGTGTGTGTGTGTGTGTGTGTGTGTGTAGTGTAGTTTCTGTGGCTCATTAAATTTAAACCATTAGTGTAAATATATATTGGTCCCCGTAAGGAAATTCATTTGTATTTTGTTAAATATTATACACACAGCTGGAAAAATCAAATCAAGATCTTTCATGAAGCTGACTGAAAACTTGAACTGCATGTCAGCAGGTGATGACTTCTTGTCGCTGGTGTATTTGGGTTTTACAACAATACTTAACTATATTTTGAAGTTTGTTTTTAACGTAGCCCACCACGACCAAATAAGCAAAAGAAGGATAGCCGATTTGCAAAAAGCGCAGATGCAGTCGATTCCTGCGCCATTGGTGTCATCTCGTTTCCTGGTTTGGTATTATTATAATTTGCAGTTTATCCACCGCAACAATCTGGAGCTCAGCTCTCTAAAATCGACGCAAACGCGAGTTGAAATGTTTTTGCCCTGCAATTGCCAAGCCTTCTACGGCAAACTATTTAGGCAAACGGCGCCGCGTTCCACGCGACCTCAGTTCAACCCATCATGGGGCGGCACCGCCAGCAGCGAGCTGCTCAGCGGCTCATGCAAATGCAATCTGCCGGCCCGTCCCGTCTCAGCTCAGCGATTCGCGCGCACCCGACGGTGGTCGGCGGCTGGACTGGACCGAAGTGAGATTGGCGTTCTTTCTTTTCTTAAAAGTGCGGGGCCTCTGATAGTGCAAAAATAGCTCGGTACACAGAAAATCGATGCTGCGCTCTTCGCTGACTCCGGTTACACAAGGGCCAAAACAAAGACGGCATGCGCCGGTGACGCTACATACACCTTTTCTACTGGCCAGGGTTTTAGCGCCACCTTGTGGGTGTTTTCCGCATGTATAATAGCCTTTGATTTTCTCAAAAGCTGACAGTACAACGTACAATATGATGTGCCTTATACACTGCATAAGTGGAGGTTTTTTGGGATCCTTCTGCTGGTTCCTTTACATTTTTTTAGTGCTTGGTTTTCCGTTTTGCTAATCGGGCCCCGCAATGATAGGTTTTGCTTCGCAAACTGCGACGGGAAACTTTGCCCAAACCCTAACCCTATTGAGAGAAATGCAAAGTATGCAAAGGTTTTGTGAAGAGTGGAGATTAGAAATTGGCGCAAGTCTCTGAGGTCCAGTCTTGAGCCTTTGACTTACGAGTCAAGTCAGAGTCAATCAATCAATCCAATTTTATTTGTATAGCCCTGAATCACCAAAGTCTCAAAGGGCTTCACAGATGAAAAGAGGTCATGTGGAGACTTCTTTCGTCATACAGAGACATCTTTTGGGTGTAAGGTACACAACAGCGTCCCCTGTCGAAGCTCCCAGAAGGGGAAGGGGAAGGAAAAACTGCAAAACCCCAATTTGGGGAAATCAGAAACCTTCAGAAGGGACCATAGGTGGGAGGAGCCCCATTCCAGGCCCACAGGTTGAGGTGGATGCTCCGTGTACCAAATACAGGTACACAATATAGATTCCAGAAAACCTATTTTATAAGTCTCTAGGATCCAAGTCAAGTCTTGAGACCATGAGTCCGCCACAAATAACTAGTTTTAAAACTCTAAGAAATAATGGACTCTAGTTTTTTTCCACGTTTGTTGCGTGCGAGTCGGATGAACGCGACTCGGCCGTTCAGAAAAAGGATCGGCTATGGAACGGTTTCGGAACCGCATACCCAAGTAGCCCGAATCTCAACTTCAGATCAGCTAGGTCTCATCGGGACAAAAAAATCGGAATCGGGTCACGCGAGTATCATAGTTTCAAAAACAGCCTCTCACGAGACCCGATCTCCGACGAAAACGTCGGTAAAAACAAAAAGGTTGGCCGGGTGCGGGAGGTGACGTCAGCGGAGGCGCTAAGTAGCTTTGCGCTTGACTTTTGCTAATCCCTCTGACACGTCGCCTCTCGCCTGTCTGCGCCACCAGACGCGACGGAAGCCGCGCCCGCTGTTAATGACGCTTAATCTTCATTTCATTTGGAGGCAATTAGCAATACAACATAACTCAGCCCGAGCACGGCGCGCTAACGTGCGCAAACGAGCACACTTCTGCGCCACAGAGGCGGCCGGACCCGCCCGCCCGCCCGCCCGCCGCTCGTCTGATGTTTGTTTGTGTTGCGCTTTCAAATGAAGTGCTGCGAACGCGCCTGCGGCCTTTACGTCGGGCTAATGAGCGCAAATCATCCGCGTTCCGAGAACACGCCCGCTCGCGCTTTAATGAACATTTACTGGATGGGAACATTTTGTTTCTTATTAAGTGCGCCGTCGTTGAGTACGAGCGCTCAGGAAGGCTTTTTTCATTACGCTCTGTTTGGACGCCAGAAAGGACATATTTGCTCCACGCTGAGCAAATATTTTGTGTTCAGGACTAAAAAGCGGACAAAGATAAAGCCGGCTTTTAAGCCGACATTTGTTCGCGCCGGCTAAGGAAGTCATTGCGCGTTTCAGGGTCTGAAACCATGGAATTTTTTCGAAATTCCCTCGAAAAAAAGATCTTCTCAGAAGAATCAAGACCGTTTCAGGATGTCATGAGAGGAATTGCCAACAAAAGATGAAGATTAAATGAGGGTCGATGGGGTCAGGTTTTCGGAAGAAAAAATAAACATTTCTGATGAAAATAAACCTAAATATTCAGAATTAAATTTTGGTAGTTTTTTGGGATGACTCCGCTGGTTGCTTTACGTTTTTTTAGTGCTTGGTTTTCTCGGAATGATCATTTTGCTTTGCAAACTGCAATGACACTTCGATAATATTCAGGATAATGGACATTTTCTGTTATTTTATTTATATTTTTTATATTTTATTTATATTTTGCTCCAGATAGTCTTAGTCTGAGCTCCAATTTAAATAGATTAAATTCTACAAATTAAAAAAAAAGATGAAAATGTATGTTTTATTTAAGAAAAAAGTTGTAATTTTAATATTTTTATTACTGAAGAGTTGTAATTTTATACAAGTCAACATTCTATGATACATAATTGAATCGATGTATTTCTGTGCATTAATAAGTATGTTTTTGAGAAAACTGACTCCTAAGATTCTTTGAAAGAATGAGTATTTTACATGAGTAAATATAATTTTTTAAGATTTTCCTTTTTTAACGTAGTTCCTTAAGTAAAAATTTTTTTTAGCAAGAATAAAGCTTCTTTTTCCGGAAAAATCTGTCACTTCTAAAGATCTTTGAGAAAAAAAAAGAAAAATGAAACCATCAAATTGACAAGATCGAAAGAGCCTCTTCCTGCGCCAGCACTAGCTAAAGTCCGTTCATGTTTTTCACGCGTAAAGCACGGAAAAAAACGGAGTGAATTTGCAAATGTTTAACGAGAAATACGGGCGGGGCTCGACCGCGACTCATTTTGGAGCGGGGCGAATAATGAGCGTTATTCCAAAGAGCAGATGCTCGGCGCGTAACAGGCCGCGCCGTAATTCCATTAGCGATCTGCTGACGTGGAGAGCGACGGGCCCTTTGGGGAGGTCCGCTCGCCGACGAGCAGCTTGCGGGGGCGGCGGGTCGCCGGCCCGCGCCTTCCCCGTCGCCCTTCCGCGACAAACGGCCGGCAGATGTCACCGCGGGAAGCGCTTGTCGTTTATTAGCCCGCTCATTAGGCCGGGGCTCTCCGACGGCCGTGTGGCCAATTACCTCAAATGGTCCGTCGCCGCCATCGCCGCTCGCGCCGCGTCTCGGTCGGCGGGTGTCGCGAGGAGTGCCGCGGGCGGTTAAGAGAGAGACGAGAAGTGGTCGGGACGCCAGATGAGGCTGGAAAATTGCTTTTGCGCTTTCACATTCATCAAGCGCGTCGGCGGCCGCGGCTGACAGGCTGCGGCCATCTTAACAAGCCGGCCTTTGCCGGAGAATTACGCTCCGCGACGCTTGGCTAACGTTCAGACGTCGTCAATTAGAGGCGTCTAAATAACGCTCTCGCCCGCCGGGAAAATGACATGATGAAGAGCGGCGGCACGGTACAACGCCAGACTTGGCGTCGACCCGCCCGCCGAACGGACGCCGCGTGATCTCGACCGCTGAATGCAAACGTTGAGATTTACTGATTCACGGGGAGCCATTCACGACACGAAGAATGTCGGGAATCGACAAAACTGGAATTGGAACACACACACACACACACACACATATATATATATATATATATATATATATATATATATATATATATAATATATATATATATTTACTACTACAACTACTATTTACACAGGAGCATTTTTGTGGGTTTGGAACGGATTAGTTTATATGTAAAAGCGATTCTACCTATGAAAGATTCACGTTCCGAAATTACTTCTGGAAAAAAATTCAGTTTTAAAATCAAGTGTCACTGTATAATCTTACGACTTCGTTCCTTTGTTTTTCGCTATTAATAGGAATCGAAAAGTGAAATCCGCAAAATAGGACTTCCCCGGGAATTTTCACGCATGTGAGTATCAGAATATTTTAGTTTGCAGCGTTTATACTTTACATATTTGAGACAAAGATTACTGCAGTACATATATGCACTTAAACCACATCCAGTAACTGTCCTGTTATCCCTTCTCGTTTCCATCCCACAGAGTTGCCAATTAAAACGAAGGTAGCTGAAAAATTGCCGGTCACAGCAATTTGCAAGTCCAAATCCCTCATTTTGAGAAAAAAGGCAAATACGGTTTCGCCACGTTCATCTTTCCAGAAAACCCAGATTTTCATCCACATCGATGACACTTGGAATGGAGGATGTTGCCTTTGCACCGACGGAGGCGACCCCGTTTGCGTTCCGACAATCGCGGACAGACGCTCGGCGAACGCTTGATGTTTGCCGGCTCGCCGCTTCGGCGCCGTGAAAATGAGTGACAAAGAGAGTGAGCGGGAAAAAACAAAACAAGTCCACAAACAAACTGCCAGGGTGGTTTGTACGATGCTCGTTTAACAAGCAATTAGTCACAAAGTATCATCCTCCGCCGCAAATGGACGTTGTGAGAGCTCGCGCTGCTCGAGCCTTCCCTGCTTCCTGACAACGATGGCTTTACGTTCACCTTGCCACCGTTCTATCCGATATCGGCTTTTTTTTAATCGGTTAACTTTTTCAGGGCCAAGGATTGATTTCATTATAATTATTATTTTTTTTTTTTTATTAATAACCCAATGTATTCCGTTCACGGACCCCCAGGGGTCCGCAAACCCCACTTTGACAACCACAGCTCTTAAGTGCCAGTATTTTTAGCATTTTCGCTCATCTAAACATGAGTGCTATCATATGAAAGATTGATTTCCATTCCTTAGAATTAGAAGTATGTCATAGCTGTGTTGTATGTATGGTAACACTGCCCTCCGATGGTCACAGTGGTCACTACAGTGCTCAATTGACGTATATTAAATAAGCAGTAATCAAGGGTGTCAGCTGCCCTTTTGATAAATTCTTGTATTTATTATTTTTATTACTATTTGAAAAGATGACATTTTTACTGTCCACTGCACTGAAAGAGTTCAAAAATCTTGTCATTCATGATTTGTGTGACGATGAAATGGTGACAAAAAGCAAATCGATGTGGAATTGCCGATTTTTTACTGGCATTTGCGCCATCGTATTCCAGGCTATCGACCGTAATATCAGATATAACGTTTGTTGGTCTCCCAACCGAGAGATTGCGGGTTCGATCGTGGCCACGTCGAGGTGTCCTTGAGCAAGGCATTCGACCCCCGGTTGCTCTGAGGACTGCGGATGAAAACTGCTAATTCTTAAATCAATAAATAAGCAAATATCCGATCGACCCTATCCTCCTGGTTTCGGCATGGGTTTAAAACAAAATCCACATCCGTCAAGCATTTTGGACTCCGCCTCGTTCCTGAAAAATTTGTCATTCGCGGTGCGTTCCGGCTGACGAGGAAATGGCGAGCGTGATGAAGGCAGCAGATGCGGCTGCACTCAGCATATGTGCCAGGTCATAAATCCAGATTACCTTCTTCTCGGGTCCCGTCTTCAGCCATCTGCCGCCCGCTCAACACCTTCTTCTTCTTCTTCTTTTTTTTTTATCTTATAACCCAGCGCATGCCTCAGGGAGATTTTTGGACTTGGCTTCAGTCAAATTGAGAAGTGTTTTCCGCCTGACCCGCGATCACAAACATTTGTCGCTGTCATCGTAACTACCGTAGCGTCGGTGTCCTTCTTGATATCTCTATTTTTTACAAGGTGAGCGTTTCATGTTATGTGGTGACATTTGAAGTGCGCATTCGCCATCATCTGTGCGCATATCGGGCATTTAAGAAAAAGCTTGATGCAGATTTTTGGCAACTATACCCGCACTTGCTTTTTTCAAAAATGGGAGGGCCGATAACAGCTCCGATTGGTGGTTAGCGTCGACAACCAGGAGCTTTTGCCACTTCATATTCCGCAAACTCAGTTTTAATCAGAACGCCGTGTTCAGCCGAGTGCGTAGGTGTCAAACTCCGGTCCTCGAGGGCCGGTATCCTTCATGTTTTCGGGTTTTCTCACACCAACACACCTGATTCAAATAATTAGCTAATTAGCCCTGTGGGCTAACATTTTATCGCACGCGTTAAAAAAGGTTAGGTCAAAAATATGCCATTTATTTGTCCAAAAAAAAAGGTCCAACCCAAAATTTGTGGTAATTTGACCCAAATTTCTCTATTGACTTTTTTTTCTTTCAAACCCAACTACTTTGACATATTGAAGAACATTTTGGGAGGGATTTCCATTATATTCTTTTAAACTAAAAACAAATATCAACTTCAAATATTGGTTGGACTACTAACAATTTGTATCGGCCCTGGAGGAAAAAAAACTCAATTCTAACTCCTGTACTGAATAATTCAATTGATACCGCAGAAATCTTTCAAAAGAGTATGATGTGGACTCGTCAGACCGCAGTCCTCCTATAAACGTTGCATCAGTTCATCTCAGATGAGCTCGGCCTCAAACGATCATTTTGTGTACTGCCTGAGGGAGACATCGTATCACCAGTGGTAGCAATCTACCGCCGGTGCTCTTTAGTTACCCGTGGAGACAAGAGACACGTCGTAAATTTTGCGAGCCTCCGTTCGAGAGCTTTCCACGCGACGCCACAATCTCGCCGAGCGGCTTTCAGCCGGAATTGTGAGTTCCGTGTCAAATCGGACGCGGGAGTCACCGAGAGATAGCCAGGCCCTTCCGTTCCGAGGCAATCGTCGCCCGGCTAACCCCGCCCCCGGCCTTATCTCCCCGGGGCCATTTCCGTCCCCGTGTGGAAATTGGCCCCGGCTGACAGAGTGCAGGCGTTCGCGCCCAACATTCCGGAGCGGGTAGCGCCCGGCGGAAAGCTGTCAGCTGCTCTGCCGCAGCACATAAACGCCACGTATAGCCCCGCCCCGCCCCCGCTCCCTCCCGGATGGTTAATTGCCGGCACTGGGATGCATTAGCAATCATTCACTGATAAGGCGAGCGAACGGAGCGGCCTTTCCTCTCCTTATAGCTTTCAGCAAAGCCCGGCGAGGCCCCCGGGCGACGGGGCGACGGGGCGGGGATGCCGAAGCTTTATAATGGACGGCCGCCGCTTTGTTTGGGCGCATCTATCACGGGCCCTCGGCAGACGCCTGACGCCATTTAAAGGGATGTTTACCTCCACCGAGCATGAAAAGCGGCAGGTTAGCAGGTCCGCGCCATTTCATTGTCTGCTGCGCACCAAGAAGCGGAGCAGTCAATCATATTTTTCTGTGTAGACGGGGATTTCATTTCAGCTTTTTGCCCCTGACCTTAAAAAACAATAAAGTTACAATGTGAAAATCTTTATTAGGGATTTACCCTTCCTATTTTCGTTACCTATCATTTGTGGACAACAATTTTAAAAATTTGATTTTATACATTCATGGCACAAACTGATGTGGAAAGTCATTTTAAAATGTAAATACAATATGATAATCATAAAATATATAAACATATATATATATATATATATATATATATATATATATATATATATATATATATATATATATATATATATATATATATATATATATATATAGAGGGACCTTTTAACAACACATTCAATATATTATTATTATTATTATTATTTTACATCATTTATAGTCTGGAAATGCAAATACATTCACGTTTATGGAAGTATTATTTTCAACAAAATTCTGTATTTGAAAACACTTCATTAATTGTAAAAATATCTAGAAACACCGAAACAACTTTTATCTATTTAGAATGTGAAAAAAAAAAAAAATCAATAAAATTGGGGCTTCGACACGCAATGAACTGCATTTGTCACTGCCACCTTCAGGCCCGGAGTGCAATAGCATGCTTTCGACTCGTCTCGCTAGGCTTGGATCTCGTTCATGTTGCCATGGCGATGATCGCTTCTGACTTCTAGCGTAATACCGACTGATAACCGCTTTCCGTGAGAATGTGTCAAATGCCGCGGACGTTTCAAGAAACGATGACGACGGCACTTTTTTCTTCACGAGCAATAAAAGCGCGCTACAACAAACACGCCGCGCAAAAAGCTAATCTGGCGCATTTATGCGGCTAAAGTGATAACCGGGGATTAGGCGAGTACACAGGCGCGCTTACTGCAATGCGGAGTTGACGCTCCGCAGGTGGGGCGGGAATTTTACTGCACGCTAAACACTTTAAGAGATTAAGACGTTGGTCTGTCAGCGCGCGAGTCGTGTTAACACCACGCCGTATAAAAGCGAAGTCGACGCCTCCTGATGACTCCGTGAATATCAGCAATAGAGTTCAAGTCTGTCTTTTCGTTGTTTAGATTAAAGCCTCTCAAAATTTTGCGATCCGGGGTGAAAATGAAAATTTTCAGGGTTATATTTTGAGACGGGCAAGCACCTATGCTCTTTATCGTACTCGCGGAGGCGACTGATATCCGACACCGATACCAAATGCAAAAAATGAATCTGACCTTGAGTAAGTGGCATCCGAAATTACTGTTTTCCATTTTGTTGATTTACGGCAGTTTTAGGGTAAAGTTTATGGTCAAGAAATATTTTTCACCATTACGTTAATCATGATATAACCTACACGTTTTTGCTAATCTGTCACTATTTTCCATAGCATTTAAACATCAATAAACCCGCATCAGCAATCAAAGAGATACGTGATATCCATGAATTGAATCTCATCGAAACAAAATGACAAAAACGTAATCGTTTTACCCATGCTTCCGTCGTCACTTTGTCACCATAAGGTGAGCGTTTTTTTACCGGTCCGTCATTTGGCGGCGAAACGGGCAGTCAGAGCTCTGCTAGTGAGCGACAATGATGAACAAAAGGTTTTTTCCGTCAATGCTTGGTCTGTTTGTTTAGGTTTCTCGCTTCGTCGGCCGACAGACAGTCGGCTGGTCGCGAAGGACAGCCCACTTCCGCTAAACAACCGCTTTAACGTAGCTTAGTCGTAGGTCACGTCTTGTTTCAACAGAAAATATCCAGTAGTGATGGAACATCATATTTCGACTCGTACAAAGTGTTTTCTCTGGGAAGATTGCCAAATAAAGGCCTGGCGTGTAATGACAGTGTTTCCAAAACTTAACCTTACACAAACTTTTAGCCCAGAGGAAGAAAATATTTCCACCCAAGTAAACACAATCTTAAATCCTGGGTGCGCTGTGAAGTCCCGGGTTTTTTTTTTTTTTTTTACTAGCTGATCGCTCCACTTAACTGGCATCAGTTTGACCTCGTAAACACGAGGCATCGATCACATGTTATTAAATGTTTACAAGACTTTGGAGTGAGGCACTCTCACGTGAATTTATCACCCCGCTTAAGAGACTACGGCACTCTGCGGCGGAGCCGTCCAAAGGGGGCTCGGGTAAATCCGCCAAGTGGTGGTGGAGTGATTCGCAAAATGGATGGTGACGGGCAAAACGGATCCTTTTTTTTTGTCCGTTATAAGATTTATTGGATTTTAAAAATCACATGACCTAATTTCCACCTTCATGTTAAAATTGATCTTTTTTCCAAATTGAAGATAAATTGAAGATATATTTAGACAATTTTAGGTCTCTAAACGATGAACCGATTTCAATTCAACAATTCGCCGTTAGACTGAAAATTGATGTCTAGGTTTTAAAAGAGCTTTAATTTCCAGGTCTTGATGATGATTTTTCATCAGCAGATTGAAAACAGAAAGTATTTTTTAAATTATTTGATTGCTGGTTTGTCCTTAACATCCAAAAATCTGCAAAAATTTTGACCAATGTGCAGTCAGAGAGGAGTAAGAACATCTTAGAATATTTCCAGAAGAGAGACTTAAAATGTGAGCATTTGCCATTTTTGGTCTCTGAATGATTAATCCATTTCTAAAAATAAGTAGCCATTATTTGGCTAATAGCCCATTAAAGGCTTAATCGTAACAATGTACTCTATATACATATATATGTGTGTGACATGATCAAGTGTCGGTATTAAGTGAGGCACATCCTTACGGAAGGCCCGGGTAGCCGGCCTCTGAAATGCAGCAGGGTCCAATTCGGTCGACCCGACTCCCCCATCTCCGTAGTCGGCGATCGGCTTATCCCGCCGAGCGGAGTCCATATTTAGCGTCGGGCGCGGACGTGCTCGGCCTGAGCCAGCGAGACGCGCGCGCACAGGTTGGATTACCTGCTGCTCCCCATTGGCTAATCCCAGATCTGTCCCGCAAAGATTAGGAGTGAGCGAGTCAGCCACACGCAAAGCAAAGAAGTGCTTCCCGCCACATACCTGCAAGCCTCCATGTTTGCTTCTCGCCAGTAAACATCCAATAAGATCCAATAGCCTCAAAATGTTGAGCTATTTCCAGCATCTGCAAACCTCGCTCTCATTAGATAATAATTTGTCCTCCGCTGAGACAGGCGCAAACTTTTTTTTCCCCTTTCCCCGTCTGAGCAAGAACACCACAACCCAATTGCTATCATTTGATCGTTTTGATCCCAAGCCGGATCCTTTGCTCCAAATATGTCTTATTTTCTCTGTAAAATGGAAGCGAACTGCTGATTAGCCAAAGTTCGTGTTAGCGTTGTGTGGCTAATGTGGAAAAAAAATGTGATAACGTATATGCTTTTCTGGAAATTTCCATCCATCCCTTCATTTTGCAGCCTCAACTGGTCGCCAGCCCATAACGATCTGCTAAAATGATGAGCTGCTATGGCTCATTAGCACTGTTTTGCCCAAACTACACTATTTCAGTCCAAATCTAATTTGGACTCGCATTGTTTGCAGTATTGACCAGAAGTATCATAATGTACCCAAAATTTCAGAGTATTAGCCACCACTTTTTTCTCATGATTTGAGCCCCGTGTCATATAGTCCATTTCTTACAGACTGAAGCTTACGGTACTTAGATATTAAGAAATGAACTCAAGTCAAATTAGTGGTTCACTATAACAACAAAATTATGTTCGTGGTGTACAAATAAACCGAAAAATGTGATGCTAATACAAAAGTGTTATTCTTTGCTTCGAGTAATGCTAGCTTTAAACGAATGAGCTAAATGTTAATGTGAATCGGGAAAGCTTTAAATGTGAACCATAACATCTCTGTAAGTGACTGCTACTTTTTTGGGTGGAAAATTGTAAATTTGTGGGAAAGAAATCCCCAAAATACAAGCACCCTCCACATGAATATCTGAAATATTTTGAAATTGGAATGGCGTGAATCGGATAAACTGGAATAGAGTTGAAACACGTCAAATAAACAGGTTGAGGAATAACATTGCAATAATTGAGCTTACAAAAACATCCAAAAATGTCATCCAAAAATGGGATTAGGCTAACAGGATGTTGATACAAAAATGTAACATCGCTTCGGATAACGTTCGCTTTGTGTTGCTACAACTTAAAAAACGCAAAACAAGACGCAAACAAAACTTGTCCCGTTCACGTTTCCTGGCAAAAAGTCAACGTTCCCAAAACCTGAAATTAAACGAGACTAACAAGCTGCTAATAGCCTGATTAGCAGCTATTTTGGCGGATCAATGCTGCTAAAAATGAGTTCTCCATTCGCTTGTCCATGCAGAAATTGAACATCGTTTAAAAAAACAATATCCATACGTGGCAATCAACGTCCGGTCTGGAAGCTCGCAATGTTATTCTCGGACACAAACAAAGCTTCGAGCTAACGCGCGGGGCCAAACAAGCGGGCTTCGCCGTGGGACTCATGCTCCATGAATTCCGAGTTAGAGGACGTAATGAGGCCTGGAGCGCCGGCAACACACGCCGCGTGAGCGATGAGGACGCCGGAGGTGGAGCCGCATACAGATCAAGGCGCGCGCCGTCGTCGGGAACAATGGCGCCTCTCCACGGGGGAGCGTCTTGTTGCGCCCAGATTACGATGACCGACTCCCGCGAAAAAAATAATCGCGCTTGTGTTCCGCCAAGAGGAAATCAATACTCTCCAAAGCGTGTGTACCAGCCGCGGCAGCTAATAATTAACACAAGATGACCTTTTATGGATATGGCTGGATTCCCTGCAACTGTTAAATACCAAATACAGCTGCCAACATTTGAATGCAATAGCCAAATGTCCGCGATGCTATCTATCTTCTCACTAACATACCTTTTAAGGTAATACCTATTTTCTGTCATAAGGCACTACGTTCTTTTTATCATTTTGGTGAAGCTCAAATTTGGTTCAGAGGGAGGCAGTGTTTTTTTTTTCTTTCTATTTAGTAGCAAACATGTTCCTCAGAGGCCCCAAAAAAGTAATCACCGGCAAACGTAAACATCAGTCTTTGTTTATTAACGGAGAGCTGTTTTTGATATGAAAGTGAAATTTGGTGCGACGAGGCCGGCGTGATTCATAAAAGAAACATTTTGGTGTTGATTGCAAATACAACAGCCAATTTGAACTCTTTCAAACTCAATGAAGGTGTGAGATTGGACTTTATTTTGGGGAAAATGTTCTCTGATAGGGGTACGTGAGTCGTACGTGGGTACTAGAAATATAGATTTAATTTGCTGTTTTGATTCGTTCGAAGTTGTTATTTTGTGTTCTTCGACTGCGTTGGATATTTGTTAAAGCGTTTACTAACCTCAACTTTGGTTTGTTCCAAATAGGCAAAGAACAAAAAAATTCTGGTAATTTCAAGATAAACTAGCACCCATCCATCTTTGTTTATTAATGGAAGCGATTTCCCTTACAACTAGGTCGTTGGATGAATAATTTTTTTTCTGCTGGCAGGATGAAGTTAATTACATTTGTCACCCAACATGTACGCCCAACTATGAAAGCTTCATCCGCCATCTCCTCCCGTTTAGCCGCCGTCGCTTGAGCGGGACCATGAATATTTCACCGTGCCCGGTTCGCCCCGGCGATTCCCGTATTTTTTTTTTTCCTGCGGAGAACAAACGTGAGTGACGCAGGTGCGCGTCCGCCTCTCCTCCCCCCTTCACGCCGACGCCATCCGACAGTGTCGGCTTCACTCGACGCTGCCGGCGCCGTGGCGCCGTCGTCTGATCTCGCGCAAATTCCATCGGCGTGGGGGAAAAGGCGCACCTGTCGCATCGCCTTTCGTCAAGCCTCAGCGTCATCATGGTGGCGGGGCTTCCTCTCGACTCGCTCGGTGTTAAATAGTGCACTTCCTCCCCGGGCGCAATCGGGAGCAAAACAAGGCTGGCTTATGCAGAGTTCAGCAGTAAAAGTTCCATTAGTTTAATTGGTCCCTCACAAAGCACGCAGGAACAAACGAGAAGCCGGCTGAAAAAGACTTTTTTATTTTCCGCTTTTGTGCTGAACAAAACAGCCACAGAGGGCTTCCTTGGGAAGAGAGTTAAAGAGCCATATGTCATTACAGTAAGTAGGGTCATTTGGGTTTTTGTCTCCCGTTAAACGGCGGCCGTATTTTCTTCGGGAACTTGTGTTTATCGAGTGTGAAAAGGTTGCGAGATGCTCGGCTACAGCTGCCAGCGGCAAGAACGTACATCCATAAATTTCTGACGGTAGTGAAAATGTTCATGATTTGACGAGGTGTTCCCGAATATTTTTACATTGTTAATTAGTTCTTCGGACTACATGGGGAAAAAAAAAAAACAGCGTCCGTCCATCAGTTTTCTTCCGCTCATCTGGGGTCGGCGTGTCAAACATTGTCTGTGAATCGTATACTCGTATACTCCTAATCCTAAAACCCCGAGCCCCAACTCTGAACGCTAACCCTAAAACCTCAACCTAAACCTATAGCGCTGATCCCAAAACCCTAAAACAGACCCTCAAACTTTAAAACCACCACCGAATCCCTTCAATCTAACCCAGACCCTAAAACTTTAACTCTCCCTCCGAATCCAAGCGACAATAGCTACTTAAACAGCTGTATGCCATTAAAATAAGCGGGGTCATTTGGGTTTTGTCGGCCATTAAAAAGCGGCCGTATTTTGTTCATAAAATTGCGTTTATTGAGTGTGAAAAAGGTTTCGAGCTCGTCTGTTGCCACCCGGGCCGCAGACACAGCCGGCGGCAAACGCTGTCTGCCAGGAAGCGAAACCTTTAGACTTTACATTGTGTCCATCCATAAATAGCAATGCGTGTTTTATTGGAGTTGCTATCAGTAAAACTGCAAATTATCCAAAGGTCTGTAAAAATTAGTAGTTGGTACGTTGCCGACTTAGGGCCGATATGCGTTGTAGCGGATATAACCTAGCCCCAACCTTCAAGGGTAAACCTGAGTACCAACCCTTTACGCTAGGTCACACACTAATCTTTTCCCAAAGACCCAAGCACTACCCCGAAGAACCTAATCAAACCCAAGGACCCAACACCTAAACCTCAGCCGTAACCCCTAAACCCATGAGAAAGCTCTGCTTAAATGGCCGTATGTCATTACAATAAGTAGGGTCATCTTGGTTTTTGTCAGCCATTAAACGGCGGTCGTATTTTGTTCATAACGGCATGTTTATCGAGTGTGAAAAGGTTAGCGGAACGTCGCTGAGGTTGAGCCGCAGACACGGCCGGCAGGCAACGCCATCTGCCAGGAAGTGAAACCTTTTGACCCGTGACTTTTCATAATGTTCATCCATAAATATCACGTTACTTTTCCACGGCTGAGCACGGCGGCGCGGTCGGAATGTGGCCTGGCAAATAAAGTGTCGCTTGTCTTCACGTTGGATCGAATTTAAAGTTCCGTGCTCTCATTTCACGCAAGTGGACAGGATGAAAAGTGAAAAGCTGCGAAGGCCGCGACAGAGTAGCCCGACCTCTGAGACGGAACGCCTCTTTCCCTGCGCGTTTGCCTCAAAATATGAAATAAATCAAGTCTTTCTTGTCCGGTCCTGACCACTGTATCAAATGTCAATCTTTTCTCGCGGACCGCACGGTGCCTAGCGGTCACTTCGCCCGGTCGGAACGTCAAAGGCGGGACTTGGATTTCATGGGCGGCTGCAAAAAGAGGTTATTGACTTCATCAATGATTCAGTAGGGTGCAAGCAGTCATCGCTGGAGAAGAATGGCAGCCAACAATAATTGGATTTTTCCTGCCAGAATTTCAGTTGTCTAAATATCATTTTGAAACAGTCATATGTAAATACATAAGTAGATATATTTAGAGAAGTAGATAAAAAATGCATCCATTGACCCATAATTGGATTTTTTTTGACCCAACTCATTTTAGAGCGGACACATGCACATCCTGAGCTTCAGCCTAAACCAGGAACGTCCAAACCCGGTCCCCGAGGGCCACCTATCCTGCATGTTTTTAATGTTTCCCTCATGAAATGATCACTGAAACTTCAAAAAGATCACCTAAATTCACCTAAGGTCACCTAAACTGTGACTGGCGTGACCTGTAACTCCGACCAATTCATGAAATCTTTCGCTAACTATAATCCTAATCTCCTAACCCGATATCCGTCCTCTATCCATTCCCCACACCTCGTGTAAACTCGAACTTTGAAGGCTAACCCCAAAACCGCAGTACAGCTCTTTTTGATTTGGTCAGGATTTTTGTGCAAAGTCGTAAACGTTTACCAAACGGTGACAGGACATTTCGTTGAGGGTACGGGCGAACATTTGCGAACGTTCGCGACCTTGAACAAACCTTAACGACGCCAAAAGCGCCTCCGCTCACTAACGTCGGCGATAGCGTGAAATGTTGATAGGACCCTATCAAGTATTCACTCCGTTCCGAATGAGGACTCGCAGGGGCGCAGGCGTCGACCACATTTTCATAGCAATCGGATCACAAAAGCACACGCGTAGTGGTGGGAAATGTTGGAACTTCTGCCGCCCTTTCCTTCTCCCGCCTCTGGCTACGCCGCAGGGATCCTCTGCAGACACACCGCCGATCCCCCCCGCTTGCACAGTCCTCATTTAAAAGAGCCACAGTGGGTAGCTGTCTCCCGGCACCACAGTTGCGACGATTCATCCGTCCTAACAAGGAAACCGTACGTATGGTGGGTGGACGGCCAAACAAACGCCCGGCTTATTCACGTCGGCCTTTGTTTATGGACATACACGCTCCACTCCTCGTAGTAAAGTACTTTATGGATTTTTAACGGTGGGAAAGCACCGAGCCGGCATTAAAGTTAGATGCTTTGCGGCGGGAATGAGCAGACATGGCGACTGGCAGATCGCAGGCCTTTCAAGGATGCGGAGAATACATTTTTTAAACCGCGGAATGTTCGTATTTGAATTAATGACGCTCGCAAACACACTCGACCCTTTTGACCCATTTAAACATCCGTTCTGTTGAAGCGCCACCGTTTTATAAAGCTACTTTGTTACGGTGGACTACTGAATGATGGAATGAATTTACACCTGGAAGTAGATTGTAGGAAGTTTAAAAAAAAAATGTCACGTCTTTTCTATTCGTATCTTTTACTCAAAGAGGTCACATTGTTGAATACTGACATATAGCAAGGCAGAGTTGTAGTTCTTGGCTTGAGATCTTTCCCAAGACCAATTTGTATGGGTCTCGCCTCGGATCAGTGGTCTTTTTTTGTTTGGGACAGGGTCCAGTTGGGATTTTTGATGGAATTACGAATCAGTGTTTGTTGGGAAATTGCATTATTTGTCTAAATGAAACAATCTAGCTTAGATGTGGGTGTTTCATTTTATTATTTCAAAACCTTTTTAATATATACATATATGCAGTCTTGGGCTTGTCCTGGTCTCGACCTCCAAAGTCTTGGTCTTATCTCATACTTGATTTCCAAAAGGCTTGTGCTTGTCCGACTCTCCTCTTGGTCTTGTCTCAAATGGGATTTCATATCTTGTTATCCATACATTGGAGTCCCGTTAAAGTCTTGGTTTTCGTCAGTGTGGTTTTGACTGCAACAGTGCATTATTGGACGTATGTGTCTTACAGCGACCTCAGGAGGGTCAGATACAAAAAATGGGTTGCGGGCAAGGCGGTAAAGCATTTCAGATGGTCACGGTGCTGAATGTTCCAGATTGCGTCCGAATTTTAACACATACAAATCTAAGGGCGCAACTCAGGTGTAACCCTCAAAATCCCCACCATTTTCCAGCGCAGTGAAATCGTGAATTCCAGGACGTTTTTATTTCCAAAACATTTTTGTTTTGCATCCGAAACGTTATTACTTGAATATTTCCACTCAAAAGTAGCTCACAGCAATAGGTAAACACTCAAGACACTTTGGTACACCTTTTGATCTTTGTGGTGTAGAAAGACTCAAGGATCTTTTATTTCATAGTAGGACAATTTGATTTTTGGATAACAACCCGAGAGTTTACGTTGAAGGAGGTCTGATGCAACGACTTCTTCGTAGTCATTTTACAGATAGTAAATTTGTATGAACTTTTCAGTATTCTTCGTCCGCACTTTCTATCGATCCATCTCCAAGCGCAACATCTTCTGAATAAATAATATCCCGGTCGAATCGTTCTTCGTTACACCCCAAAAAATACGGGTCTCGCACTGAGAACCGGTGACGTAGCGCCCCGTTTCGGCTAGTGGCGCAGTTCCGATATATATGATTGTAAAAAGAAAATGTATCAAACAATATAAATGCATTACTATTACCTTTATTGATTGCACATTTTCTTTGCAAAGTCCCTCCGGCCACTCAGCAAAACAGCCGCAATTAGCCCCCCGGCTGCGATTTACCGAGCTGTCATTAAAAAGTCGTCGGGGAAACCGTCGCGGGAACGACCCCGCGATCGATAGATGGGTAACCTTTCGGGGGGCGGCGGGGTCTTGTTGTTGTTGGTGTTGTCAGGGAGAAAAAGCCTTAACCGGGATTAACTCTTCAACGCGCCGGCGAGATCTCTCGGTGTGCATTAATAAATCATCTGCGGGATCCATGCACGTTTACTACCGTCATCCGGCTTTATAGGCTGTTTACTACTGTTTTAATACCACTTTGCCGCCTCCCACCGGAGCCTTTCGCCGGGCTTTATTCAAGAGCTTTGTACTTTCATCTTTTTTAATGCACAGTCTTCAGAGTCTCTCCCGCTCCTCCTCTTTTTGGGCTTTTACCGCAGACCGCTCAAAAGTCGGCTTGCTCAGATAAGGAATGCGATGATTGTTAGGGGGGGAGTGTTGACAGAGCGATTGCGGGATAGTCGCGACAAGAGCTGAAACTGCACATGTCATCGGGCTATAAATGAGCTGTGGCTGACTTTTGACACAAAAGAAATGGCGGCGAGGATTATTGGGGGGAAAGTGTTGCGGTTTGCTCAATTTTTGCACCGGCGCCGGATGAAATGACGGATGCGAGGGTTGAAATTCCCGGTGTGGGAAATGGGTTGTATAGACAGATGAAAAATTGCACAGGTTATAAAATCAGAAGAATATTTAACAAACAAAGAAACCTTTTTCAAATAATGACATTGAAGATTGGAAGCTACTGTGAATCAGCCAAAATTGGCCATAATTACTGTTTGTGACATAAACGTTAAGCAAGTAAAAATATGACTTCAAGAAAGCCTTGTATGAAGTATGCTAATTATGTACACAAATTGGAATGGATGGGAACTAAATATTTGATGCCTACCTAGGGTGGCACCCAATTATGGGTAAAAACAAAAGGAATGCCCCAATCTTTTGGATCGTTTTTTACAAAAATTGGGTTTGTTTAGTATAAAACTGAAAAAGTTGACCCAAATTTTTGTTCGCTCCTTTTTGACCCATAAGTGTTTGATTTTCAACGTAAATGTTTTCGGAATGTAAAGTTCATCATTGCGGACTATCCCCTACACGCGACCTTTCATTTTTCGAACATCCGGAGTCAGATTTTGTGTTCAGCGCATTTCCTGTTTAGTACGTCTTCCCGCCACTTATACCAACTCCTCATCGTAAAAAAACCTTCCGCCCAGTACGTCTTTCCGTCGTCGACATTGACACGGCCACCCGTACTTTGGGGGACGTAGGAGTCACGTGATGTACGGGTGGAGGGTTGTGCGTGATCTCGCTTGTGGATGTGACTGAATCTGGTCCTTCTATCGAAGATATTTTACAAGGTAAGACGTACGTTGCAGGTACCAATACCCGGTGCCAATACGCCGACCATCCTTCCCCTGCCCACTTTATTGTGTTACCCAAATTTTCAGAAATCGTCTTACTTATCGTCTTACGAAAAACGTACAAATTCACTTCTGAACAGTGGTTGGGAACGTAACTCGTTTGTAAGTTGAGGAACATCCGTATCTCTAGATGGTGCAAAGATGGGGGTATGCCCTTTTTTTACAATCAGCCAATGGCGTGTTCTGACAAGACGAAGCTCCTCCCTTCATTTCGGCGTAGCCTTGGCACAAAGACGACGCGAGTTGGCGCCAAACCAATATCTTCACATTAGATATGGCTTTGGCGTGACCGCCGATTGAATTTGAGACGCACGTTGCCACGGCGACAATCCGCAACCAAACTAACCCCGGCCCTCGTATGAAGTGTCGCTCGGGGCGGCAATCAGTGAAACAGATGTCAACAACATCAGAAAACGCGATTGCATTTCCCCCAGAAAACCCCTCGGGGATTTAAAAAAAAAAAAGAAATTCCATTTCTGTCGGACCCGCTTTGAAAGTGCAATTAGGCCACGTAGCGAACGCCGGCGCCCGTGTTGCGCCGCGTGTTCCTCGTCCGACGGGTTGCTGTCAATCAATTAGTCAGTCAGTCATGTCCGACCTGCCTCCGCCTCCGCCTGCGTCGCCTTAGGCCAGCTGTTGAGTCTGCCCATGAATTCAGCCGTGCCTTCGCTCCCCCTCGCCGGATCCAAAGACTAACTCCATGAATAATGAACGCCTCCGTGGAAGCCGGAGAAGGACTGAGCGAGCGAGCGAGCGAGCGAGCGAGAGAGAGAGAGAGTGAAAGAGAGAGGTCCTTGAGGAGCAACAGCATGATGGAGAGCAGAAAGGGGAGGGCAACTTGTTAGTGTTCCCTCATCAATTAGACCGTGGAGGAGAAATCAACAGGACGGAGAAACCATGCGTCATGGACGTGGAAGTGGATCGGGGCGGTGGGGGTTAGGAGCGAGGAATCGTTATAGAGATGGTGGCGGGGAGGAGGGGGGGTTGTAGCGGTGGGCAAGATCTATAAAGTAGAACGCGCCGGTTGAGGCTGAGTAGATACAAAAAGGGAGCAGGAAGTGAGCGGTAATGTATCACGGATAGATCCTCATTGGACGTTCCAGAATGACGCGCAAACTGCTTATTACGTTGTTGCCGTAATCGCACGGCAACGTTTGTGCGAGACTTCGGTCTGTCTGGGCCGGGGGGCCTTACGGTGGTCCTAGTTTAACCTGCACCAATTTTGGAGAACTTACGGTCGTCCTAGTTTGACCTGCACCTATTTGGGAGAACTTACGGTAGTCCTATTTTAACCTGCACCAATTTTGGAGAATTTACGGTAGTCCTAGTTTGACCTGCACCAATTTTGGAGAACTTACGGTAGTCCTAGTTTAACCTGCACCTATTTTGGAGAACTTACTGTAGTCCTAGTTTAACCTGCACCAGTTTTGGAGAACTTACTGTTGTCCTAGTTTAACATGCACCAGTTTTGGAGAATTTACGGTAGTCCTAGTTGGACCTGCACCTTTTTTGGAGAATTTACGCTAGTCCTAGTTTGACCTGCACCAATTTCGGAGAATTTACTGTAGTCCTAGTTTGACCTGCACCAATTTTGGAGAATTTACAGTAGTCCTAGTTGGACCTGCACCTATTTTGGAGAATTTACGCTAGTCCTAGTTTGACCTGCACCAATTTTGGAGAATTTACAGTAGTCCTAGTTGGACCTGCACCTATTTTGGAGAACTTGCGGTAGCCCTAGTTTAACCTGCACCAATTTTGGAGAATTTACGGTAGTCCTAGTTGGATCTGCACCTATTTTGGAGAACTTACGGCAGTCCTAGTTTAACCCGCACTACTTTCGGGGGGTATTTGTCATTTGGATGTCTGTGCTCCCACATGCAAATGCAGAAAATGTCAGCCTTTCAGCCGCTTCTTTCAAATGTGAGTCTGCGCGGAACGGCGACGCGGCTCAGATGATGGCCGCGCAGCAGCCGGCGCGGCAAAGGCCCGGCGGGTCGCCGCAGCCTGTCATTGTCACCAAATGTGTTGACACTCCAGTCGGGAAGTGTTTTTGTCTGCGCCGAGACGCGGCCGCGGCTCGTTGAAAATCAGCGAGGAGCGCAAAGCGTGAGGTTCAAATGCTGTTTACGTTTCCTGTGAACAGAAGCTCCGTAGGCAGTCGCGTCTGTACGTGAGCGCACATGACGATCGCATCTTTTTTTCCCCCCCCGCTTCTTAATCTTCTAACCGGTGAGTCGTCTGTGTTTCTGTCACAGACGCTTATTATCTTCCCCTGCAGATAGGCAAACACGTAAATGGGCACCTCGGTGGGATGGAATCTTATTTAGCGAGATGAACAAAACATCTTTTTGTAGTGGCGAGCGCTGCAGAAAATTTCACGTCATAAATCTTCAGAGACAACTTCCTGAAAAATGCTGAGAACAAAATGCTGAAAACCAATTAGGAATCGGACATCTAAACCGGCCGCGTGAAGATGAAAAATGTACGTGGCGCTCGTGGGTTTATTGGCGCGGCGTATCGCGCACCGTTTAATCTCCGGCGCTTGTAGTACCGCAAATGACCTGCTGGGGCAGCACACGGCCGCATAGCAACAAAAACAGCGGAAAGTTAGGATTAGGTTAGGTTATGGTTCTATTTTTTCTCGCGTTTGAAAAGTTTCTCATCAATGGGGGGGGGCACTGCCCTGTGATCAAGATGCTTAACTCATTGTCATGCCAGGGACATATTTTCACTTTTTTTTTTTTAAGTCCAGGCATTCAATCCCAGACACTTAAATATTGATTTAATACTCAAGTATATGAACGTTTATGTCATTAATGTGCGTTTTTTTAATACGTAAAGTATCTGGGGTTGAATTTCTGGACTCTTCAAAACCGACATTCGTCCCTGGCATCGAATGGGTTAACAGAAGTCATAATGGCGGTACAGAGCAGTGGTTCTCAACCTTTCGATGATATGGAGAAAAAAGAATATAGCCAGGCACCCTCTACGTCCTGTTCCAATTAATTTGCCCTGGATTTGAAAAGCAGTGAGTTAAAACGTCTCACACACCTCATTTGAGAAGCACCGCAGACGGCAGAGTTTTCTTTGAGGTGTCGAAAGTTTCCTAGCATTTCGCCAAAAGTCCGGAAATGAAATTTAGTTTGCGCGCGCGTGCGTAAAATTAGAAAAGGGATAACGTATCACTTCCCGATTCCTATCTTATACAATCACGTGTTGACAGAGAAAGCAGATGAGGGAGGAGATAACGGGCGAGGTGAGGGAGGGATGAAGAGAAAGAGGTGAGAGAGAGGGGGCGGGGCTTGAGCGCAGATCGACGCGGCGGGCGACCAATGAGGAGCCGGAGCAGCCTCCGGACGGACTCGCTGGTCCCGCAGCCGCCATCCGCGCGCGCACACACGCGGGGGAAGCGAGCGAGCGAGCGGGCGGGCGGCCAGGCGGAGGACCACCGCAAACATCATCGCAATGGACGATTTGCCGAAGGGACGTTTTGGAGCTTTTTAAACCCGAGCTCAGCCAGGGTAAGTTTTTTTCTTTTGTCTTTTTCTCTCTCTCTGCGTTTTGTTTCCCAAGCTGTAATTTTGTATCGAGTGAGGGAATAGAAAAAGAAATGTTGCCAGGGGGAACTTAAAGACGAGGAGGACAGGGCGCACTTTTCCCATCGCGATGAAGGCAGACGAGCGTGTTCGTCGTCAAAAGGCGGCTGACGAAGGCTGCGCCGGTTGCGTGTGCGCGTGCACGTCGGGACTTGGATGTCCCGCGTGCGTCCGTCCACAATTGAAGCTTTGCTGCATGAAAGCAAAAGGGGGAGAAGAAAAAAAAAGAGTGAGGGAGTGGATGCTGCAGCCTCCACTGCAAAGGAGAACGCCTCGACGTGCGAGCTGGGCTTGGAGTGTGTGCGCGCGCGCGTGTGCGCGTGCTCAAGCGCCGTCGCCCGTTAATGTCACGTTGATTGGCTTGCAATCGCTTGTGCGCGTTTGAGCGCGGCTGGAAGACGACTTAACGACTTTGGGCGATGTGTTACATGTGCGCCGGCGTGGACACTTCATTAGGGACACTTGCATCGCTTGGTCACGTCGCAAATTTCGCAAAAAAAAAAATCTCATAGTCTCGCTTTTGACTGGGCATTGTTGTCATGTGAATGCTAAATTATGTCGCCAAAATAATGGGAGCAGTTGGGATTTTTTATATGTACGTGAGCGGGGTGGCACTTCAGGTGTACGTGAGATTTTTTAACACTTCCTGCCGTGACGGGAATAGTACGGGTGCCTTTTCAAATTAGGAGCAAATCAATTGGAGCACAAACAATGCTATTGCTAAATTGGGTTCAAAATTGTAATACATAAACAACACAATAATAACGTGGGTGCAAATCAGGCTAACTAGCATTAGCACCGCTAGTATTTCAAATGACCAAATTGGGCAAGTCAGCAATTTTTCGATATGAAAAAAAAAAAGTTATTTTGTGCACATATTGGGCTACTATTTGGCAATTTGGAATGCAGAAACACTTTCGATTTAAAACATAAAATATTAAATCAACAATTATTTTGCTACCTTGTGCACAGAAGTGGCTACTATTCTAGGTAGAATTGTTATTGTTTGTATTTCGACATTCGAAATTGAGGGATTCATTCAATTTTGAAATCTAAAAAGCTTTGGATTAAATGAATGTTTATATTTTCATACTTTATACTCAAACGCTCGCTAGAGTTAGCATCACTCGAATTTCAATTGACTAAACTGGGCAATTCAGCCAATTTAAATGTTTTAGGTTAAAAAAAAATACATGAATTAAAATATGCCTTGTGCACAGATTTGGCTACTATGCTAGCTTGAATTAGCATCACTCCTATTTACTAAAGTGGGTTATTCAGCACGTTATGAACTCTGAAATACTTTGGATTAAAAAGGAAATCGTCAATTTATCTTGTGCAAGAATTGGGCTACAAGGCTAGCTAGCGATAGCATCGCTTGTATTTGAATGGACTGAATAGAGAAATTTGGCCTGTTATTAAATGTACCCGCCTTCCACTTCTTCCTCGTGTAGATTTGAATTTTTACGATTTGGGTAACTTTGACCATCCATGTTAGTTTGGTGTAAAAAGGACGATTGGGAAATTACACTTTACGACTGTTTAAAAAAATGAAAAAACGCTGTCAATTTTCGATTGGCATTCCACGCAAATTTCTTGGGATGATTTCACTTTTTGCTGTTTCGTTTTTGTCTAAATCATCGGAAATGTGTTATTCTGGAATAAGTGACTATTGTCTTAAAAGGTTTATAAAACTGCTTAGAGAAGTCACAATATCCCTATGAAGAATGGAGCTCCTCAACTGACTTCAACTTAATAATAAATAAATGGCAAATATAGTTTGAGGTCCTGCCTTTTGACTGGGGTTGCTGATCTCCTTGCGTGCTCTCGGAGGGGAGGGGGGGGGGGGGGGTTGGGGGGTTGGGGGGGGGTCTTTTGTGAGCCAGCTCGCTGATATAATCACCCGTCAACGTTCCCTCGCTCGCAAAGGCCAGCGAGCTAATTAGAGCCTCGTTAGTCTTAAGCGAGACAAGAGAGTCGGGCGGAAGGACGACTTTTGAGAGCGGAGGCGCGCGCGGTCGCCGACACCGGCGCCGTGCGGGAGGTGAAATGCGACGCTCGTGGCGCAGCACGCTGATCCCCTTAGTTTTGCTTCGGCGCCAAAGGAGGCCTTTTCAAACACCTCGCTGCGCCGCAGCGAATCATTTCATTTCGCTTAACTCCTTTGAAAATCGTCACCTATCCATCATGTTTATGCTTTGCTATCTATGGCCGTGATGTATTGTGACAGGCAGAGAAATGAAAGGCTCGGCCACTAGAGGGCAGGAGGTAGGGCCTAAAAACTGGTGGTTCCGGAAGGGAAGGGCCCAAAAGTTGGGTCGAATAAATTATTCGCAATGCAACCAATTTTTTGTGGGTTGTTTTGTGCAAAGTCACCACATTTTTCCACGTTAAAAAAAAGGGTGGATTAAAAATAACCCAATCATGGGTTAAAAAGGACTAACCCGAAATTAGGTTAGTTGCACCCAACCTTTGAGATTGTTGTATCCAAAAAAAATATATATCAATTTTTTTGTTCAAAATGACAAAATTTAGGCTGATGAAACATGTGAGATTTACCCACATATTAAGTCAGATCTTTTTTTGATCAATTGGGTTATTTTCAACCTGTTTTTAGACGTTTGGGAGCTTTGTGGGTTCTACAAGCCAACGTTTTTGGTTGGTTTGGGTACAATGACAACACATCTGTGGGGGTTGTTTTCATTTTTATACAAAGCAACCCAATTTTGTGGCTTTTGTTCAAAACAGTGTTTTTTTGTTGTTGTTTTTACCTTTTGGGTTAATCGAATGATCCTGAAAAATAACCCAACAACCATAATTGAGTATTTTCAACCTGGTTTTGGATTAAAACATGGGTTAAATTTACCCACATATCGGGTCAATTTTTTTTTTGGATCAAAAATTGGGTTTTTTTCAACCTGTTTTTGGAACTATGGGAGCAAATCATTTCATTTTTACTAAGCACCCAAATTTTGCAGCTTTTGTTTAGTTTTTTGTTTTTTTTACCTGTACCTTTTGGGTTAATTGAATGATCCCCCAAAATAACCCAACCCATTGAAACCCCAAAACACATTTGCAACATCCTGAATCTCAAAAACCTGATTTTTGAAAGGGGAAAAATTGGAACTAATTTTTGGATCCTGCATCCAAAAATATCGTGAGGAATATCCGTCAGACCTAACTAGAAAAACTGATTGATAACCCATAGAATAATCCTGTAGTTCTAAACCTTTGTGTGCCCCCCCCAGGCATACTCGTACCCCCATTTGAGAAACACAGGTATAAAAGATGACCGACTTATTTATTTGATCTCAAAGTCTGTGTCAAAAAAAAAAGGTACAGGTACATATGAAACCTCAAGAAGAAGATTTCCCCGCCAAAACGTGGAACGGCTCATTGACGAGACGGATAGCACGGTCACGCATTGAGCGGCAGTCTTATTTCGGCGGCGCTTATTCATTTAGGAGCTGTTTATGGAATGCGAGTGGGGGTGTCGGAAAAGCGAGAGGGGTGTTGATCAGCGGCGTCGCCGGCGCAATCTCGTAAATCCCGAAGGCGACAAGTTAAATAATCCCCGCCTTCTAATGCGACGCCCAAACGGCGCGTGGAATTGTTGTCATTACGTTTCTTATCGGTCGGGACGGAAGCGGGCACTCCCCAACGTGAGCGACCTCCAAAAGTTCGGAGGCGGTTGGGCCGCCGTTTGAAGTTCCTGGCGGGAAGCAGAAACATGAGCCAGGGGAATTGAGAGTTCCACACAAGTGAAATGTTTTGGCGTTGAGTGTCCGGGAGTCGTTTGGGTCACGGGAAGGCTGTCACACCATCCGATGATGACGCCGTTTCTTCCGGTCCCGTATGGATGGGGAATCCCAGCGGAGTTGGTTCTCAGTAAGCGTAAAATTGGAGACCGGGACAAAACTGCGACCTTTGGAGTTCAAGACCGAGACAAGACCAACATTTTGGAGGTCAAGGCTGACACAAGGAGACCATTGGAAGGTTGGAACAGAGACGTCCGCAGGTCAAGACTGAAGCTTTAGGAGACTTGTAGAGATTGCGACAGAGACTTGGCGGTGGAAACTGAGACAAGAGCGAGGCTTTGGGACGTTGAGACCAAGACAGGAAAGAGGCTTCGGGATGTCTAGACCAAGACTCTGGGTGTTGAAGACCTTTGGAGATTGACACCGACACAAGAATTAGACTCTTGGATGTCGGGACCAAGACACCGTTGGCTTTTTGTGTGGTTGTCTCTTGAAGGTCTTGGTCATAACACAAGCAAGAGGGATGAAAAAAAATGAAAATAATCTGTTGGAATCAATCATCAGTTCTCAGTTCGCTTGGGACTTATGAATCATGGGAGGGCGTCATCGTCGAATCGATACATCATTGACCGACTTGCGTCATGGAGCCAGCTGGTTGGGTCAATGAGTCTTGGCACCAGTACGCCATTGGGTCCGTGCATCCTGGGACCGCTGCGTTATTGGGTCAGCGTCTTCGCACCGGCGATAGAAAGTCGGACCGGAGCACCATCGCATCCCGGGACCGCTTCCTTATTGGGTCAATGCATTTTAGGATGTGTGCTTTACTGACATGAATCAATTTGTCTTAGGACCAGTGCATCATGGGAACCTCTGCGTTTAATCTACCGTATTTTCCGCACTATAAGGCGCACCGGATTCTAAAGCGCACCCTCAATTAATGACATATTTGAAAACATTTTCCGCACTATAAGGCGCACCGGATTATAAGGCGCACCCTCAATTAATGACATATTTGAAAACATTTTCCAAAAATAAGGCGCACCGATTATAAGGCGCACCCTCAATCAATGACATATTTGAAATCTTTTTCCATATATAAAGTGCACCGGATTAGAAGGCGCACCCTCAATTAATGACATATTTTCAAACTTTTTCAATTTCAAACTTTTTCAATCACAATATAGTAATACTCAAAGTAATAACAATAATAAGTCAAATAATAACTCATAATAGCATAACTTAATGTCAATTTGAGCATCCTTGTTCAACTGTAAACACACAGAATAAACAGGTAAAGCTTAATTGGGATCTACCGATCCCAATCTCAATATTGATCCGTATATAAGGCGCACCAGATTATAAGGCGCACCATCAGCTTTTAAAAAAAATTAAGGCTTTTGGTGCGCCTTATAGTGCGGAAAATACGGTATTTAAGGATCGTCAATATCACCAGCAAACTTTGTGATTTCCGCACGTTTCGGGTAGCGATTGAAAAACCGTTTCATTGGTAACGGTGTAACGGCTCTATTTTAACACGGGACCGTTATCATCATGTAAAGAATGCATAAAGGCCGCCATGATTTTGCAAACGATGCGTAATGAGAGACGCTGGCGTGGCGTTTGGCCGGCAGTGAAAAGCTGATGGGAATCTCCTCACGCCTTTCAGTTTGAAGTGCGTCGTTTCCAAACATGCAAAGCCAGTCAGGGCTCAGCGTGCCGCATGAATACTTGATGTCCTATTAGGTGCGCCTTTTTTTTTTTTTTTTTTTGTCTGCTGCCTTTTAAATGGCTCTTAAAGGGTCCGCCGTCATTATGTAACGGGAGCACATTGCCGCTCGGCATTCCGGGACATAAAAACGTGCCGGGATGTGTGCGAGTGCGCTTTTGTCGGTTTCCACGACTCCTGTGCTGGAGAAGCATTACATAAACTGCAAATTTTTATGATTTACATGTTTCATTTCTTTTTTTTAAAGCACGGCTAAATGAGATTATTTGCCGGCGTCGTCCCAGCGCAACAAAGGCGGAAAATTGCAATTATCAACAAATCACTTCAGGAAAGAAATGATCATGTCTGAAAAATACTCCAGGAGGATTCCGCTCATCCGTTTTGGATCTTGATGTTTGTGTAAAACTGCTCGGCGGGGACTGCTGGAGTCCAATCCCAAAACCGACACCGGCTCCAAACCCTAATTTGGAACGTCGATCCAATGTTGAAATACTGTTTAAACACTTTCCGAACATGAGTTGGAACTCCAACATCATAGCTTTGAAACCCAAACTTGAAATACTAAAGTGTGCAAATCCCAAATCTTCTCTTGAAACCCCAATTTGAAACCCTAACGACCAAACCTTGGTGTAATACCCTTCCCTTGGCTTGGAACCCAAATTTCAACCCCTACACTTTGGTTTGAAACCCCAATTCATTTTTTTTAAATGGTTTCCAACATTAACTGGTTATTTCTTCCTGAAAACCCCAAACCTTGACTTGAAACCTTAATTTGAAACCCCAACACTAGAACTACTAAACTTTGATCTGAAACACTTGCTCACAACCAAAAAAATGAGAGTTTTAATATTAACCGGCTGCCCAAACACCTAATCTTGCATGAAAACCCCAAACTTTGGTTTGAAACCCTAATTTGAAGCCCTAACTTTGGTTCTACCAAACCTCGGTTAGAAACTCAAAATTGCAGCCCCAAATTCTGGATTTTAACATTAATTGGCGGCCCTCACACCTAATCCTGCTTTGAAAAAAAAATGAAAACCCTAACCCCCAAAATGTGCTCGGTCGAAACGGCGGGTTTGTGAGCGCGCTTGAAGCGAGCGCGGCGCCGAGCGCCACTCGACACGCAACAGTGAGCGGAGGTGCCGTAATTGGAACGAGGCCAGCGCTCCGTAATGGGGCGTGGGAGAAGGAGCCGGCGCTAATTCAAAGATGGACGAGGACAAGGCCGAGGGCGAGCGCGAGGACCGAGATGATGAGAGCCAGCGAGGAGAGTCCACGCCTCTCGTTTTCGGCAAGTCCGCTTCAAACCGCGCTCGTAAAATGGCCGACAGCTCCATTTTTTTCTTGCTAGCGTACGCACGTAAGATCGCTCTATTATTTCCAAAACGAATATACTCATCTAAACTCGATTGAACCAAGCCCACGAGTACTTCAAAAAAAGAAAATAAATCGTCAGTTTATACGGTAAAATATCGGCAAGTTGGTTGCTTGAAAAATACTGATAAATTATAGTTAAACATTTTCTACGTTTACGGTCAAAAAACTGGATTGATACCATTGATTTTGTATTGAAAATTTAGTGTCAAAATTTGTATTGATTCTGTTGAAATTGTATCAATATTTGTGTATTTTTTTTACATAAACATAGATTTTTTTTGGACCGTGATTCAATGGTACTTTTCTGGGACTTGCTGGTATTTTACCATGATTTTTTATTTTGTTTTTTTACAGTGTATGTTACAACGTGTTTATAAATACGGTAAAAAAGGTGTTTTGTTTGTTTGTTTTTTCAGATTTAAGTTCTTAAAATCTAATTTTCAGTCAGGGTTAGCGTTTGAAATTAAATTCATATGCGGTTCCGGATGATAAAAATATCCATATAATGGTTTTTAAAATTGTATTACAGTTTTAAGTTAAGGTTTTAAGATGTCAATGCACGTCATGGTTTTAAGCTAGGAGAGGCGGAGTTTCGAGTTTTTGCCAGGGTTAGATTTTCGAATTTAATCCAAGATTTTTAAGACATTGCATTTTCAAGTTAGGGTTTTCAAACGGGTAGGGTTTCAAATGAAGCTATCAGGTTATCATTTAATATCGTGCTTTTTTTTAAATATAATTTTCAGACACGGTTAGGGTTTCAATGCAAAGTTAGGCTTTTAAATGAAGTTTTGAGAGCAACCATGAGATGTTTTTTGGCTGGCAATTAGCGACAGCCGAGGCAGACGTGACATTTGCCTCCCCAAAGTTTGTTGTGCCCCAACCTCCCGAGAGCTAGCGAATGCATTTTCCAACTTGGCAACTGGGTCACGCACACCCTAATAACTTGTGTGCACAACTTTAAAAAAAAAAAAACCTCATCAGCAAGCGCAGATACGGTTTGCATTTGTTTGTTTGCGATGAGACGCCTTGACAACTTCCACAAAGTTGATGTGGTAAAGTCGCTTCTCGCATTTTATATTTAGCCCCTTCACCCCCCCAAAGATAAAAAAAAACACACTTTTAATTCCTTAATGTCATCATCCCCGAAAATAGGGTACAAAGAGAAATGCAGGCATGCGTCACACGTCGTTTAAAAGTTGAAACCGTAACGAGCGGCGGCAGCTGTCCTCGTTTGTTTTGTTTTCTTGCCTTGCTTTCAAATGAGGAGGGATGCTCAGGGCAGGGGCGGATCTAGCCCAATTGTAGAGGGGACCCCCCCCCCCCACCTCCCCCACACACACGTTCCATTTTCCATATTAAATAATATTAACACGTATGCAATCCAAAAAACATTTTAAAGAATGGTAAAAGCCTGATTTAAGAATTGAATTTGGGTTTAAATTTGGGTTTCAAACCAGGGTTAGGGGTTCCCATTAGGATTAGGGCTTCAAGTTAGGTTTCGGAAATAAGGTTAGGAGTTAGGGTTGGTTTTTGAGACCAAACTTTGAAGTTTGGCTTAGAGTATCACCACAAGGGCTTAATAGCCAAGATTAGGGTTTCAAAACCCAGTTTGAAGTCACTTGATATTAGGGTATCAAATTAGGGTACCAAAAAAATAGCATTTAGCCACAGTAAGGCTTTCAGATGACGCCTTCACCAGCCGGTTCGGGGAGAGAGTGAACAGATGGCGTTTCGGAGTGTTTTGGCGGTTGTTGATTTCGACGGTGGCGGGACCAAGTGACACGCCAAAATCCTCGGGAGCCGCGCGGGCCGATTAGCTCCAGCGCTAATCTGTGTTTAAAAACCTGCTGGCGATTAGCCGCAAGAGTGGAGACTTGAAGCAAAGGGGCTAAAGCCTTTGCTAATTTTGCATAACGGAGTTGGAAAATAAGCTTGCTGCTTTTTCACTCCTAAAACAAATGTTTTTCCTCAATGGTCCGACTTTGACAAGACCTTCACTGGACCGCGATGGTTTAAAAAAAAAAGTTCATCATAGCGGGAGTTTTTCACGTTAAACGAGGAAATGCGAAAAAGCGGCGTTAGCTAGCATGCGCCAAACAGCTGGACGCAAATGGAAAAGAGAGGACGATGAAACGGGCTCAATTTATTTGCTGGATTACAAGTTCTCACTTGTCTACTCCCAACTTACTTAAGAACTTGACACGAAAGGACGAGTCGCCGGGAGGGAAATTGGAGACGCTTGAAGAAGCGGCGGGGTGCAAAACGTCTGAGTAGTACCTCCAAACTTGAATATCCACACCCCAAAAAGAAGTTTCAAGAAGCAATTCCTGAAAGGACAGGAAGTCGGCCATATTGGTTGCTGGCAGACATTGGAGACTTGCTTTCAAAAATCAACCCTTAAGTTTAATGAAGTTTATTAGGCGTGTCCAACATGAAAAAACCCACAAAAATGTCTGAAAAAAATGTTATCTGGGTAGCTAGATGGCTAATGCTAATTTAGGTGACTTTCTTCATCACTTGTAGGCGGAGCATATCAGCAGCCATCGATGGATTAGACATTCAAAATTTTTGAAAATTCAGCTCCCGAAAGCAGTTTTCATTTCACTATGCAAAATTTGCAAGGCTTTATATCATGTGTCGACCCACAAAAACGTCTCAAGAACACACACATATATGAACACACACATATGCTAATTTAGTTGACTTTCTTTATCACTTGTAGGCGGAGCATATCAGCAGCCATCGATGGATTAGACATTCAAAATTTTTGAAAATTCAGCTCCCGAAAGCAGTTTTCATTTCACTATGCAAAATTTGCAAGGCTTCGTATCATGTGTCGACCCACAAAAACGTCTCAAGAACACACACACACACACATATATATATATATATATATATATATATATATATATATATATATATATATATATATATATATATATATATATATATATATATATATATGAACAAATATGGTGTTGTTGAAGCCTGAGCGACCCACAGAGTCTTTGAAAGGACTCGGATGTTTTTCTGACGCGAGGACTGGAGTGCGTCTGTCTCGCCGCGGTGGCCTCTCTCTCTCTTCCGACCCGCCCCGGCCTTGGGCCGTTTGTTGTCTGGCATCAGCGGGCGCACAGCGTGCAGCCGAGCATTAGCCGTTAGCGGCGGCCGCGGGGGGGCGCGTCCCCCTCCAAGCGGGGCGACACGTCTCCGTCTTTTATTGGCCTTCGCAGGTGGCGGGCGTCCCGCCGCGCCGTCACGGGCTACGGGCCGACGCGCCGGGCGCGCCAACCCAAAAGCGAACTCCAGTCGAGTCCAATCGAAGTTGTTTACACGAGCGCTTGATTCTCTGTGATTTAAAATTCCTGTTAGCATGAATAAAACAGAAGGCGCAATCCACAAACATTTTTTTTTTTTTTTTACGTGAGGTCTGACGGTAGACGCCAAGGTTTGGACGGGGCAAAAAAAGAGCAGAAAAGCAAATAAACACTGCTTCGCATCGCAGGAGGACTTCAAATTTGACACCTTGGCGTATTCTCAGAGGCAAAAGTACAAAAGTTGCCTGTTAAATTATTGAACATGTCTTGGTGACCTAGTCTCCTGTGTAGAGAGGTTCCCCGCAAAGCGTGGAAGCGCAAATTCGCGGCAGGTGCACCTCCATGCGCACCCAAAATAGCTTTTGTGATGTTACAACCCGCATCTGACTGGGAGCAGAATTTTTAGACCTGCGCTCTCATTCTGTGCCGTGTCTATCTATCTATCTATCTATCTATCTATCTATCTATCTATCTATCTATCTATCTATCTATCTATCTATCTATCTATCTATCTATCTATCTATCTATCTATCTATCTATCTATCTATCTATCTATCTATCTATCTATCTATCTATCTATCTATCTATCTATCACATAGCTAGCTAGCTACATATCTATCTGTCTGTCTATCTATCTATCACATAGCTAGCTAGCTAGCTACATATCTATCTATCTATCTATCTATCTATCTATCTATCTATCTATCTATCTATCTATCTATCTATCTATCTATCTATCTATCTATCTATCTCATAGCTAACTAGCTAGCTACGTATCTATCTATCTATCTTTCTAGCTATCTATCTAGCTATCTATCTAGCTATCCATCTATCTATATGCAATCTTTATTTTGAAAATGTATGAGTTATTCTTACAGTTTTAAGTTGCAATGTCACCATTCACCACTAGATGGCAGTATCCCTTTGTTGTGGTCTGATGACCAACTTTTCTATGTGGATTTGGAATGACAAATTGGACAAATGTAGCACGTAAAAAAATGTAAACATATTGAGTGCAGTGGTTCAAAGTTTTCGCGGGACAAAATAATGACAACACGAGCAGTTTTGCGTCGTCCTTGATTTCAAATATTTAGTCAGTGGAAATTTTTGGATTTCCAGATTTGCTACACAGATATTGCAAAATAACCCCCAAAACACATTTGCTTGCATTGTGTTGTATTTAAATATTTTTTGGGTCCATTTGACGCCCCATTAGCGCAGATGGGAAATTGATTAGCCAAATTCTTGAAATTCCCCCGACTGAATCTTATCAAGGCTTCTCCGGAACACGAATTAGCGTGCGAAAAGCGCGATTTGGATGTTGCTGCACCTTCACAGATGACAATCTGGCCGCAGATTACACGCGTTTATCCCCAGCTGCTCAAATCCAGCACAAGTTGTCTTGCGTCAACAAGCGCGCCGGCGCCTCCTTAGCTCCGCAAATACGTGTCGTGCGGGATTAGCCTTGGCTGCCGAGCAAAAATCTAATCAACGCGTTATGAATTATTTATCGACGCGGGGAAATAATAAAGCCATTATCACTTAGCACTCAACCGTGTTGTCTCCTGTGACTAAATAAATTTACAGTACACAATGAAATTCTCCAAATTAAAAAAAAAAGATCTTTGACGTGGATAGACGTCAACGGTAGCGAACGATTGAAAAAATATCTCGCGCGTATCCAAATTGTCTAATCAAAGGTGTCAATCGGGTTTGCGTGGCTTTGCCTAGCTAACTCCACTTTTTTGACGTAGCTTTGGAAATTTACATCCATATTTATCCTAAGAAGTCGCCATTTGATGATGTCACCGTTTGATGATGTCACTATGTCCGCCATCCACGCCTTGTTTTTTTCTCCAGCATTCCTTGGCGTTGATTTGCCAACTCAACTTTTTCGTCAAAGAATACATGAAAATTATTATATAGGAGGAAAAATAGTCAAGTAATTGTGGTCATAAATGATAATCCACCAAGAAGTTTTTTCTCTCATTTTTAATGTTTTTTTTTTTTTAAAAAAAACATAAATACATATTTTTTTTAATTTTTTTTTGTAGCACAAAAAAAAAACACTGAGGTTAATTTGCAATAATGTCGTGGTCATAAACAAAAATCCACAAAAAAAGTTTGAACTTTTTAGGTTTTGTGGTCATTTTTTAATTTGTTTCTCACGTTAAAAAATACACAAAATACATAAAAGCAATTTGGATTTTGAATTTGTATTCTTGAGGGGGATTTGTATTTTGTTGAATATTGAGGTAAACCTACAATAAAAAAAGTCATGTTAATTTCTGAAAATCCGCGTCAGACTTAAGCCGCAAAAACGTAACGGCGATGACGTGAAGTAACGCTGAACCTCCAAATTTAATGAGCGCCTCTACATTGACTTTAAAAACTTCGATTTTTTTTTTTCCTCTCCCCGAATGACAAAAGCTTGTTATGACTTTGCGTGCGGATGACAGCCCCACTTGTGGCGCCGAGCTCGACGACGCCATGACTTGCCGACATCCCGCGTTTTTGTCTCGTGAGCCGTTTTGAGGCTAGCGTCGCTTGCTTGCGCTTCGATTCGCCGTAAATCAAAAGAGGACCTTTCCCTGTCTTACTTTCCGACTTCTGTGCACGGTGGGAAAAAAAAAAAAAACTCAAGGAAGTTGTGAGTAAAGCCGCACTGTGAAATTAATTGGGCGAACTTCAAACAAGTGCACACCATGCAGACTTGCTGAAAATAAAAATTCACAGTATACCAAATTCACATTATACCACAAATCAAACAAAGGGAGACAGAAGAAATGGGATCGAAATGTTGATTTTGATTCAGAATTGCTATTTTTTTTTCACCGCCAGGGGCCAGTCTCTGCTCGTGAACCCAGCTGGCATATTACTGTTGTGTTGGTGCAGTGTGTTGGTGTTATGATGAAAATCTTGTCAATTTCGGACTTGTTTTTTTTCTCATGCGTTGAACCCTGCGGCTTGTAATCCCGTGCCGCTTCTGCAGTTTGTTTTTTTTACTAGTCACCAGGGGGCACTCTACACTAGTAAACGCAACAGGCGTGTCACTGTTGTGTTAGTGCGGTATTCTAACAATCCGAGTCTGTTGGTATTTTGTTGAAATTGGTCTGGTCTTTGCTGAAGGCACGATATTTCTGTAAAAACGAAAAATGTTTTAAATATAAACAAAAGCTGCATGACAAATAACATTTTCTGTTGAATTTTTGTTGGTGAGACTTTTGGGGACCTTTGGGGTTCGCAGCGAAGGATCAAATGAAAAACGAGGCTTCCAAAAGTAGTTAATTTGAAGCTAAAGTTAGCATTTCAAGATTGGGAATTATATTTGTTTTCAAACTGAGCTGAATTCAACCTAAGGTTACATTTTTAAATTAGGGCTTTTGCCGACGTGTCAGGAAAAAAACCAAAAGAACAACGCACTGTGATTTCTTCAATTACAAGTGTGTAAATAATCTTGTTCCGTAGCTCCAACCGACCGAAGATGAAAGTATGCGTGACTTGTGACGGTTCCAGGGGGCACCCCGCATCGGGGATTAACCCCGGCCTCTTCTCGGTCCCCCTGGATCCCTCCTCGGATTAAGCGGTCCACGTCTTAGGTCTTCAAAAGCAGGTGCACAGCATTGAAGAAGTGGCCAGCAATGCGCCCGTTTCAAGCTCCCTTTTTGGCCGCCGCCTTCTTTTTCTTCTTCTTCACGTTTAATATAGTCTTTTTTTCCCCCCTTATGCTTATTGCAGGAGACAGGTTCCCCGGCCTCTTATTATGGGATGCACGGTGCGCAATCAAAAGCCTTGGCGGCCACCTTTAATAAAGTCCAGTCAGGGAGCGTCTGATGAATAGCGTTGACCTCGGGTGCGAGCTGTCAGTCAGCGCGCGCCGTCCCGACCTAAGCGCCGTAACGTCTTCACTACAAAACGCCGCGCCGGGACTCAGACGGACCCTGGTCCTTTGATGGCGGCGGGGGTTCGGGTCGGAATTTCCATACAGGGTTATGGCTTCATATTGGTCTTCTGATATTGCAGTAGGGTTTTAAATGAGGGTTTTAAGACCGTTGGGGCGTTTCAAATGAAGGCTAATTCAAGCCTTTCAAATGTGGTATTTTGTCCAATCCTTTGATCTTTAAATCAAAGGCGTTTCACATCAAAATGAAAGCAACACTAGGGAGCTGAAATTTCACCCAGGTAGTGACAACGTAGAACACGGCACGATAACTTCATTCGGAGTGTGCCATCCCTTGGTCAAAATACGGTGAGAATGACGTGGAAGAAGGTTTGGAATTTTACTTCCAAAACAGTATTCTGGCTTCGTTTCGTTCTGAACTTGAGATAGGGTTTCCAAGACTGGGTTTTATGTTTGGGAAAAGGGTTTTTTGTGCAAGTCTGGACTTTGAATGATGCCCGAATGGTAACCGCGTGTCTGTTGTGCTCCTTCCCGCAGGATCTCCGTAATGGCTCCCGGGATTAACCTCCTCCGCGACTAGAACCGTCGGCGGGTCGACGTCTGCGGCCGGGCTGGGAAATTCCATAATGTAAAAAAATAGCCGGGCTTTTCGGACCATGACCCGGCCTGGATTTACCCGGACCGCTCTTCTCCTGGTTGGGATTTAAAGTTTTGCCTTGGGAGAGGTGGTGCAGCAGTGGCGGCTGCGAGGAAATTAAGGTCCGGGAGCGCTGGGCTAATCTTAGGAGACGCCGCCATGAGGATAGCCGGCGCGGGCGGCCTCTGCCCCGTCCTGGTCTGCCTGGTCTTCATCCAGAGGGCCCACGGGGCCAGCCACCACCCGCCCGCCAGGGTGCTGGCCCGGAACCCCAGCAGGAACCAGAGCAAGCTGGCCAACGGCGAGACCGAGGTGCACCACAGGCCCAAACGAGGCTGGATCTGGAACCAATTCTTTGTTTTAGAAGAACACATGGGGACAGAGGAGCAGTACGTGGGAAAGGTGAGCGCAATGACGTGCTTGCGGGGTCAAATTATAAGCTCAGTTATGTTTTTATGTACACTGAACTCCCTTTAAGAGCATCAGACACCCGCAGCTTAGATTCGGAGCAAAACAAAGCGATAAAGTGTTGCAATGAATTGCTGACTCTGTGTAGGTTTCATTAAAGTCACCCCAATGAAGGTGCCACAGGTGATCGATTACCAAATTAAGAGTTTAGAAACCCCAAATTGTCCAAATACTTAAAAAAATGTACGATTGGTAAGTTCAAATGTTTTTCAAAAACCCGATTTCTCAATCAGTTCATAAAATAATCACCAAGTAAAACTATGAAAAGAAAAGCCACTAGTTATAACCCTAAAATCCAGACGGGTTGGCCAGAGTTGTTATGCTGCACACAAAACTGAAACTGGTTATCCCCAAGTGAATGCTATCAAATATATTTTTTCTTTCCTTCTACCTATGATTCAAGTATATTTAAGCATCTCTATAATCAGTTCTCTGAAATCCGGCGCTATAGTTCTAAACTACGTTTTATGGTCACGTTCGTGTGTATGTTTTTGAATGTATTATTTGAAACTTTGAAACACATCATGTTCGAAACCTCCGAACGTTTGACGAACGTTCGCGACCTCGGACGAACCCCGACGAGATCAAAGAGCCGTTGTCCTCACGTTGGTTTTCACGCAGACCCTGGCCGGTCCGCGTTTCGATCATACCACGAACCTCCCTGCTCCAGCTAGCATTTCGTGCCTCGTAAGGCAATTTTTTGAATGCTTCTGCTGTTGTTGGGGCCAAAATAGTTGAGATATGCTGACGCGGTTTGTTTTTGCGGAGGTGGCCCACATGCTGCGCTCAGGTGGACGGCGCCGTCAGCGTTCCGCCTTCTTCTCGCCCTGTGATGTGGAAATGCGGGCCGGCTCGGCGCTTGTTGTGCCGTCATTAGGACGACTGGTGGGCTATGTTTTATTCCGTGTGATTAACGAGGACGGCGGAGCGGGCCTCCACGCCTGGCGTCCTTAAAGCCGGTGATTAGAACCCGGGCTCTCCGAGGCAGATTTGATCTCTCGCAGCGAAATGAAGCACGGCGGCGGAGGATGCCGCCGCAGGTCGCGGGCCGCCATTTAAAAAGTTGTCCCTCGCTGCGGCGGAAAGACAGTAGCGGGCGTCCTTCTTCCCGTGACCGCCGGTGACTTGCGTGGGCTGCGCCGCCGACCACGGGGAGTCGGTTGAGTCCTCTTGCTTTGCAGATTGCCCGTCCTTATCTCCCCAAATGTGAAAATGTGTTTCTCCGCTGCACTGATCATTATTCGAGGCACTCAGGCGCAGGCTAATCCCCTCAACTGCCGCGCCGGAGCCAGAAAGACAGCATAGTGACGGCGCATATGTCTGTATTCCCGCTTTAGAAGCGGGGAAGAAAGAAAAGCGACATGATGGGCTTGGGAAAAGGCAACAACCGCAAATATCACTTTCCGCCTCAAAAGTCTGATGATTGAATCTGCGGATGGCGGGTGTCCTTGCCAAAGCCAGAGGAAGGGTGAAGCGTGTTGGCGCTAACGGCATGTGAAGCACGAAACTCCCGGGAAAAAAATGGACCTATCGCTAATCTGCACACTCAATCGACTACTCTGTGTCCTCAATATACGAATCTGTTTCTTCGCTAATCTGTTCCATCAATTTACTTATCTGTTTCCTCGCTTTACTCATCTGTACGCTAAATTTACAATTCTGTACCCTCGGTTTACCAATCTGTACCCTAAATTTACAATCCTGTACCCTCAATTTACTTATCTGTTCCTTGAGATTAGTAATCTGTTTCTTCAGTTTACTAAACAGTTTCCTCGGTTTACAAATCTGTTTCTTCACAAATCTGTTCCATCAATTTACTTATCTGTTCCCTCGGTTTACTAATCTGTACCCTAAATTTACAATCCTGTTCCATCAATTTACTTATCTGTTCCCTCGGTTTACCAATCTGTACCCTCAATTTACAATCCTGTACCCTCACTTTACTTATCTGTTCCTTGAGATTACTAATCTGTTTCTTCAGTTTACTAAACAGTTTCCTTGGTTTACAAATCTGTTCTATCAATTTACTTATCTGTTCCCTCGGTTTACCAATCTGTACCCTAAATTTACAATCCTGTACCCTCAATTTACTTATCTGTTCCTTGAGATTACTAATCTGTTTCTTCAGTTTACTAAACAGTTTCCTCGGTTTACAAATCTGTTTCTTCACTAATCTGTTCCATCAATTTACTTATCTGTTCCCTCGGTTTACCAATCTGTACCCTCAATTTACAATCCTGTACCCTCAATTTACTTATCTGTTCCTTGAGATTACTAATCTGTTTCTTCAGTTTACTAAACAGTTTCCTCGGTTTACAAATCTGTTTCTTCACTAATCTGTTCCATCAATTTACTTATCTGTTCCCTCGGTTTACCAATCTGTACCCTCAATTTACAATCCTGTACCCTCAATTTACTTATCTGTTCCTTGAGATTACTAATCTGTTTCTTCAGTTTACTAAACAGTTTCCTCGGTTTACAAATCTGTTTCTTCACTAATCTGTTCCATCAATTTACTTATCTGTTCCCTCGGTTTACCAATCTATACCCTCAATTTACAATCCTGTACCCTCAATTTACTTATCTGTTCCTTGAGATTACTAATCTGTTTCTTCGGTTTAATAATGTGTTCTCTCGGTTTACTAATCTGTTTCCTCGGTTTGCTAAACCGTTTCCTCGGTTTACTAATCTGTTCCTTGAGTTTATTCAGCTGTTCCATGAATTTACTAATCTGTTCCCTGAGTTTACTGATCTTTTCCCGCAGTTTACTTATCCTTTCCATCAGTTTACGAATCTGGTCTGTGGATTTACCAATCTTGTCCGTGTTCACTAATCTTTTCCCTTAATTCATTCATCTGGTCCCTGTGTTTCCTAATCTGTTCCCTCAGCAATCTGTTGACGAATCTGTTCCCTAATTAACTAATAAATAACTGACTAGATAATTAATCTTTTCCTTCAGTAATCCCATTAATTTACTAATTTGTTCCCTCAGCAATCATCACTTTACTCATCTGCTTCCTCAATAATATGTTCCTTGAGTTTATAAATCAGTTCCTTCAGTTTGCTACTCTGTTCCCTCAATTTACTAATCTGTTCCGACTAGTAACGGAACCAATAAGGATCTGGAAGCAGCGATTCATTTTTAATTTTGCTGAAACAGAAGAACGAGGTGTCATCGACAAAGATCTGTTTGAATTGGTCGCGCAAAGAATGAATGAAATGAATCACCGCCTCCCAAGTCAAGTGACCCACTTGACTTTGACGCCTATAGCCGTCAATGGCAGTCAATGATTTAATTGACATTCAGTCAAAGCAGTCACCCTTGCAAAGTGAACAGTGACAGAGTCAAAGAGGTTTCCTTTGAAGAAAAAAAAAAAAAAGAACGGCGAGACCCAAGGAACAGAAGACTGCTGAGCAACGTTTCCCAGGACAAACGCCACATATTTCACCAGCTTCTTCCCAAGTTTTGTTTGCGTTGCGCTGGCTGACGTAAGGCTTGCAAGCTTCGGAGTTGGCCACTTACTGAGTCAGCACAGAGCCGACCACCTTTTTCTTTTTTTTTTCCCCTTTTTTTTCCTCTCTCTGCGGTGTGCCGCCCGCTCGGTGACTAAGTCCATGCTGCGCTTCCCCAAAACACCTACACTCTGCAGTCTGCGATTACACAAGCGAGACGTGATCGTGCACGACCGAGGAAACGTGTAAATAATGCTAATAATGCTGCTATATATATATATATATATATATATATATATATATATATATATATATATATATATACGTGTAGGCAGGGCCTAAGTTGCTCTGTTATATAAATCAAACTATGATTATTCAGTAATTTCAGAGAGCTATCGAAATTAACGGTATTTTTATTTTTTTATATCTGTTCTTTGCTTTTAAATGGCTTGTTGATTGTAAATGTATTTGAAATTATATTAGATTTACTGGGCTGTGAATCTTTAACGCGTGATATTTCACTCATTCGCCGCCGCCGACGGCCACGGACGTCATTTCGACGGCGCTGGCAGCGAACGAGTTCATGTCCGCGAATGTGATTTTGCTCTCTGCGTAATTAGTCCCCATCCAAACGGAAGGTGTCTGCTGGCGGGCTCACAACGTTGTGCGCGGACGACCGGAGCCGTAATTCTCGCAAAACAAAAGCAGCGGCCGTGAATACGCCGGCTCCTTAACGGCGCCATGAAAACAAACTCGCTTTGCGCCCAAACCGAGCTTTGGCTAATTAAGAGTCCTCTTGCCCCGCTGGCCACATAAGGAGCCTGCTCATCAGCCCAGGCTCACTTCATTAATTTTTTTTTTTTCCTCCTTCTTATTTGGCCAACCATCTGGAGGCTTCATCTATGTAAACACGCATATCAAATTGACTCCTTAATAATGTCGGCTGTTTGGTTGCGCTTCTCTCAGCAGCGCAGGCGGCGGCCATTTTGACACTTATGGCGGACCGAAAATGAAACGGCCGTTTCTCGGGGATCGGGCCACAACCAATCACGGCTGGTCTTACGAACGTCGCGAGACCATGTCGCAAAAGAGTTGAATTGCGATTGGTCATTAGATGAGCCCTGGGCTAGCGTTTTGCCATTTTCAGTCCAAAGCCGGTCGCAAAATAGCCGCCCCCTTATCGCCTGCTATTGTCTACTTTATTCTTTGCTCTATTGTGTGGAATATAAGTCGGCCCGGAGAAGTGAACAGAATAAAAAATGTAATTGTGGAGTGTTACTTTGTATGACAATAAAACACTGGAATCTTGAAATTTCATCAAAAGACGGCAATTAGGGCCAATATAGAACGTATTTTTGATTTCACTTTGAATTCATTTACTTATTCCAGCCCAGTTATAATAGATCTTTGACATCTATAACCATCAATGGAGGTAATGCATTTTTATTCTTTTACATATATACTAGTGATGTATAGTCACAAGCAGAATAGTTAAAATATTAACTGCCAACCCATAAAAATTGATGTCTATATCCATAAACCGGAGTGAACAAGCTATTAAACACCTGAATCAATATTACATAAAAGCACAAATGAAGACTGCTATACCATTAGTTACAAAAGTATAAAGATATATGCTATAGATTCTAGCAATATTGTCTGTTTACTTGTGTTGCCGCACCATTTGTGTCCAAATAGCCGTTGCTTTAATCTCAAGTCATCGTTTTGTATTTTCTGAAAAAGCTTCCTGTATACAGTACTGTAAAAATATACAGTATATATAGGAGACAATTAGAAAGGCCATGTAGTGGGGACACTTGGGTCCCCACTATATAATTTGCGTCCATTTTAGTGGACACAAATTAATAGGCTATAGCTCAGAAGGATATTGTGGATCTTTATCTTCTCGCAAGGCTCACTGTATACCAGTAATTTTTTGGGGCACCCTGTAGCGAAAGAACAACAGCCTCAGGGTAGCGTAGCGCTAGCAATCAAACATCACACACACTCAAACACACACCTCAGCTGCTTTTTCTCACACGCGTGGTGGAGGACGGTTGAAGTTTTATCAGCGTGTCGGCGTCAGATCCTCGGACGTATCCGCGCTTATCGGCAAGCGCGCCTGGAGAGTTACACGCCGGCGCTTTGCTAAAGTGACTCCATCAAAGCATGTCAAACGCCAGTCACCATCGCGCGACTCAATTGACGGGAGCATCCGTCCGCTTGCCCTCACCATTGGGGGGCCTTGGTGTGTGTGTGTGTACACATATATATATATATATATATATATATATATATATATATATATATATATATATATATATATATATATATATATATATATATATATATATGTGTGTGTAGATATCGAGACCTTCGGTTTTACTGAAAAAGGAGGCGGCAGTTTCACCAAAATCTGTCCAATCAGAAGGAACTTGGTGTCTTAACGTCTTTGGCAGGCAGTAAAGTGACGCCATAAATCGTTTTGTTTTTTTTCATTGCTACATGCAAATCTCTGCTTTCGGTTTTACTGAAAGGAAAAATACCCGGGCACGTATAGCAGATAGGGAAAAGCGGAGACATTTACCGCTCGTTTGCATGAACCTCGCTTATATGGATACGTTGGGTACGTAAAGTACGGTAATTGTATTTATTGGCCTTTTTGGGTCTGAAATGAGAACTCGTCATTAGCACCTGCGATCCAGGCCCTAATTTGCAGCTGGAAATTCCCTTTGTTGTCGACGCGGTGAAAAATGCATGTGGACGTCGCCAGTCGCTTTGTAGTTGCGCACAAGCTCAAAGGTTGAAGATGAAGATTGTGGGCGCCCAACTGAGATTTTTGACAAGGAACAAGCGCCTCCTCCTGCTCCTGACATTTCCATATGCGCGCTTTCACACGGGTGCTTTTTTTTTTCTTCTTTTTCTTCTTCTGGTGTTGTCTGTCGGGCCCGGCGCGTGCCGCGACGTGACGCTTGCCTGATTCTGTCACACGGCAACGCATCGTAAGACGGATGAATAAAACATCGGCGGCGCCTCCTCCGCCTAGACAAGATGGACGCCGACGCTCCCCGTCCGGGCCGGCCGACCGTTCTGTTCAATCGAGCCGGACTTGAGTTTGTGTACGCGCGAAAAAAAGAAGTAAATACAAAGCCATTTCCGCCTTTTGTTTCGGGATCTCGGTCCACTCGTCAGACGCGCCGGCGGAGCTGTCGTTTCCCCGAACCTCCGGGAGAGGTGTCAGTGGGGATTACGGGACACCTCGCGGGGATTAAAAACGTTCTTGACAGAATGGCCGCTTTACTTCTTTCCCGCCAGTCACTCCTCGGTGACGGCCCACTGAGCCACGCTCACAAAGTACGCTCAACGTCTTCAAAGTTGGACGCACACGCTGTTTTGCACGTGGAGGGACCGCAATCTGATTCGGGGTCAATGGATGTCCAATTACTTTGCCAAAGATGGTGCTGCACTGTTCAAATACCTATTTCTTAAACCCAATGCATTTGGACTCATTTGAGTCCCAATGTCCTCAATTGTGGACACAAATCAATAGGCTGGCTTTAGGGGGATGAACCTACATACATATATATACATACAATATACAGTGTGTGTGTGTGTGTGTATATATATATATATATATATATATATATATATATATATATATATATATATATATAGTGTGAACAAAAACCAATAACACGTCACAGTAAAATGTATTAAAATAGAATGAAAATGCAAGTAGTATCCATCATCTCACTTATATAACTTATATTTTTATATAGTCCATTTTGGTAGAAAAGTCTGCTTTTTACTTTGAGTGTTTGTTTGTTTAGCGTCAACGTGTTTTGTTCCCCTTATCGCTCTTCCAATTACCCGATTATGTAATACTTGTCACTGATACTCACAAAACCGCCGAGTTGATGTTTCGAGCCGAAAAAGAGGGAGACGTAGAACGAGGAAACTGGCGGGGACTGACTGCGGTTCTTGTTGAGCCACTTAGTAGGAAGGCGGCAGACAGAGTACGAAAAGTTGCACTCACGTTCGTGCATCACGCAAGTGTACAGAAAGCACATCCCTACAAAAAACATCAGGCACTGTATGTGTGTTTATATATATATATTTATATATATATATATAGTATATATGTGTATTCCATTCTATATTTCCGCATGAGGCAAGTTACCGTATTCAGGACTAATGTTCCGTTGTTCCATCCTATATAACATTCCTCTAGCGCTAATGTCGCGTAATAACTTCCACCGTGTAGGTCCACATTAGACCGCCATCATATTTAGCGGCCTATACATCCGCCATAATATTCTTCTGTCTGATGGCGCAGGGAGCACACGCGAGCCCGTAACAACCTCGTTACGCCGGCGCAATGACTCATCCGGTCGGCCCGAGCGGCGGACGACCATTCGGGCGGAGCGCGGCGATCGGTCGCAAACGCCCGTCCTCTCCGTGACCCTCTGACGGCCGCTCATTAGTGGCCGGGCTTAGCGAATCGACGGGCGGCTGGCTGATTGGGAGGTGGCCATCAGCCAATCGACTTGGAAAAAAAGTGATTAAATCCTCTTGAGTGAGGTGGAAGAGTTGGAATTAATCAAAAGCGAAGCCGCGGCCGCTAATTGCAAATATGAAGCCAACGCACGCGGCAACAGTTCGCCGCCTCTCCATTTGACCAAAATGAACACACCGCAGCTGGACTAACACAGGAGCGTGCGGTATATTCGTCGTATAATTATAATTATCTCACCTTTCTGCCCGGTGATTAATAAAAGCTACCGCAGAGCTAAAAATTACAAATGGGCAAGGCCCGATACCGCCTATCGGTATCAGACTAATAAGGGCCTTATTTTCAATAAGGATACTAAACTTATTCATTTTCAGCAGTAAAAGGTTCCTACAATTCCTTACAATTATTAACTTGCTAAGTACGTTATTCTTCCTGTACAATTAATGCTACTAAAACCAGTGGTTTGAAATGTTCTCTGTTAAAAGTACAGCTAGCAAACGCACGTGGAAATATTATTTGGATTGCTGTTAGCATGAGCCAAATCTCAATTTTTGCGTAAATATTTATTGTAGCTTTAGCCAGCGTGCATACGCATTAAACACATCTTTCGACATGCTCAGTTAGCTTTAGCATGCTAACATTACAACTATTTTTAATATCATGGGATAAAAACACAATATCTGTAGTTAGCGCGAAATCAGGATATCGCGAGTCAAATTACAGTTAGCGTGGAAGCAACTGACACATTCACAAAACTCATCATAATTTTACAAATATTGTAATAGACACTTAGCAAAAGCACAAAACATATCTTTTCAACATACAAAAGTAGCTTTAGCAAGCTAGCATGAGTACAGATAACCACTATTTTAAATATTATAAATAGCTCGTAGAAGTCATCAATAGCTTCTGGCATTGAAGCTATTTTAGCTTTAGCAAGCTAACATGACAACAACGCACCCATATTTGATATTATCGATAATTAGCGATATAGTATCGGTGAATATTCAGAGTCAATACTCTCGCTGCTATCGACCCGGATAAAAAGTGAATGGTATCCAGAAAATCGAATCGCCGAGTTAGCGCGCGGTCGCAAAAGTAACGTCTTTAGGCATTTATTTCCATCCGAGCGCTTTGTAATGCCATCAAATCCGATGTTGTTGTCCGGCGTTCAAGTTGACTTTTGGAGCCGAGTCGCCATTTTTATGACATCCTTATCCTTTTTTTGCGACTCCGGCGTCGGAGATGATGCCACTTTACGAGAGGACATAACGGCCGGGTGTAGAAGTAGAGCGCATAGATCACGTAGATGAGACGGGTGGCCTAGATCAGAAGCGCCGAGGCCCACGAGCGCCCGGCTGGAGATTTTGCAGCACAAAGGAAGTCGGATGAATGAAAATCGGAAGCCAGCTTGAAAAGAGCCAGATTTCAGAGGCGACATTTGCCATTTTTTCGTTTTCCACGCGTATGCTTTGTTCTATTTGATGCTTTCTCCACAAGCAAAAAAAAGAACAGCTTGCGGAAGGTCAGCCATATATATCGGATCACAAAAAATCCTACAAGCAAATTTTAATAGCGGCTTGAAAACAAAAAAATCTCCTTGCAACCCTACCCGAGAGCTGAAATCCTCATTTTCAGAACTTTAAACCCTGTTTGAAATCCTTATTTGAAAGACTAACAATATATGAACAGTAACCAAATCTTGAAAGCTTCAATCGGGTGGGAATTCTTTGTTTGGGAAATGTAACCCATAACCGAATCGTCATGACATCACTTCAAACCTTAAGCCTCAAAACCCCAAACTTGTATTTTTAATCTTAATCCTACACCCGTTTTGAAGCAACCTCTTGTTAAAAATGCATTTATCTGAATTGTCAATAGTGACCCAGTGTTCAGGCAGATTAGCTACAAAAAAAATCGCAATAAAAAAACAAAAAAATAAAGGCGCACCTTCAACGATTGGCCTATTTTAAAACTGTTTTCATAAATATATATATATATATATATATATATATATATATATATATATATATATATATATATACATGCGAAAATTTAAATGTAACTACATCTCTATTTTTCTCCTCGCGAGCAACAAAATCTAAAATCTCTTGTCTTCCTTCCTTGTGTGTTATTTATTAAAGGTTCTAGGTTGACTGAACCTGGTACATTCCTTTCAAGGAAAACTGCTATTTGCGATGTAAACGGGACCAAAAATGACATAATATGATAAATATTCATTTATTTATTTTTTGCCTTTCAAAAATATATTCATTGGAATTGGGACCAGGCAAGTGTGCGTAGCAAAAATCTACATAGAACTGCCACTAATTGTTTTTTTTTTTGTTTTTTTTTGAGAATAGATTTTCTCCCATGTGGCCCCTGAGCTAAAATGATACCTCTGCTGTAGACCTTGTCAATACAGGCCAAATCCAATGTCATCATTTTGCCACATCCAAGATGGCGTCCACACGCGATTCAAGAAGGTGTTTAATTTTATGTTTATGAGCTCGACCGCCATCGCAAGCGTTTGATTGTTCCCGCTTTTATTTCCTCTTGTCTCCCCGCATTGATTTTATTTCCCCATTTAAAGCTCGGCGCTGGTCAAATTTTCCGCATGAGCAAAATTAATCGCCAAGGCGTCGGCTGCGGACGGATGATGGCGGGGATTTGAAATCATGCGACAAGAAGTTAGCCGCCGGTCGGTTTTGGTTTCAGCTGTGATTAAGGACGTAAATAAGCACGGCGAGGTCAACCTCCTAAGTGTGCTTTCGGGGAATTGTGAGAACGCGGCGCGCTGCTGCTCATGATGTCTGGCGCTAATGACTAGCTGTAATGACTAATGCTAATGATTAGCGCTAATGTTCCGGCATCCTTACTTGTTGAATAACTGATCGGGGGAAGTCTCGCTAAGATGATGTTCCCGGCTTGGAAAGCTTCACTTTAGAAGAGGAAAAACGGCGAGATCAGTTAGCATTAGCTACAGTTAGCGTGGGGCAGCTGACTCAACATTGATATTATATGGACAGATATTTTAGCTTTAGCCTGCTAGAGAAACACAAAGCACATTTTTGGGCTCATATTCAACAATTAGCTTTGAACAGGGTGCACATTTATGTTTTATATTATGCGAAATTAGCATTTGCACGCTAACCCTTCTATTTTACTTATAGACTTAGCTAGCGGTAGCTACCAAATTGCATTTTTGTGCAATGCATACAGTTCAGTTTAACCAGCTAGCATGAGCACAGATCAAGTCTATCTGACGCAAAATTAGCTTTAGCATTTGGTTAGCATTTGCTCGATATGCCATCTATTTGGCATACAGACTTAGCACGAGCAAACACTATTAAAGTGCTCTTTTATTTTACATGTGAAGCTAGCGTCGATTGGCACATTTCACCACTATTTTACAAATTATGCACGATTAGCATTTGCTAGGATTAGCCTTAGCTCCTAACTCTAACATAACGGCTAGCATTGGCAGCTAGCATGACGGCGGCGCACCTTTGTTTTCGCTTCAACCGCTTTTACTTGACAGTTAGCGTAGCGCTGCAGCGGATTTGATGGAAGCACGCGGCTCCTCTCGGCGGCGAGCGCACCTAATCTTTTCATTTTCTCTCAACGCGCGGCAGTGGCGCGCAGGTGACCGGGCCCCATAGGGGCTCGTCTTGTTTGCGCCTCGCCGCCGGAAAATGAGCCCGCCCGGCTGCCCAAGTGGTAATTACGCTCTCATCTGGCCCCTCCGTCACGCCATCTTGCTGTTTTGCGCTCGCCCTCCCCTCTTTGCGCCTCTAAGTGGCTTTCAAAGAGCGAGGAAGCCTCAAGTTTGATCTCGGGCGCATGAATAATTGATGCAGGCGCACCAATGTTTATCTTGCGGGCCCTCCAAAGACTCGCGTGAAGCTCATTAGGGATGAGACGGAGGTGCGTGGAAAGCGGCCAAAAACGCCACCAGGAAGAGAAATAAGACGCATGTTTGAAATGAGACATATTTCATGTCAAAATGTAGAGCAGCGCCGGGCAAACTTGTGTGCTTGAGGGCCTGTTTGTTATTTTTTTTAAACAGATTGGACCAGTTCTTTTGCACTTCAAAAAAAAAAGAAAAACATCTGTGAAATTTGTTTGCTGTTTTAATCGTAAATATTATTTTCCTTATCTGTTTGAATTATTTTACAGTTTGAGCTGTAATGTGTAATTGACAATTATTAAAATACGCAATCATAATATTTTTAAATGAATAAATCGTTCGACTCTTGTGCGCTTAGTTGTATATTAAAATAATTGTCAATATTATCTTGAAATACGCTTCACCTTGCCGTGCAATGATTAAACAACTAATTTTTCAATTAATTACTTATTAAATACCTTTTTAATTTAGAATTTTCAATCGTCCACGTTTGGGCTCGTTAAATATCATCCTCTATAACAGCTGATTGATTATCTTTGTGATAAAAATATTGCTTGTTCTTGGAACGATTTTTCACGATTTTTTAGGAGTCCAGACATTCAATCCTAGATAGTATCTGGGATTGAATGTAAAAAAAAAAAAACAAAATAAATAAAAAAATGCGTAAAAGGAATGTGACGAGTCTTGCAAGACTCTTGTCATTTTTATGTGGGCCACATTAAAAAAACGTGGGGGCCGCATCTGGACCACGGGCCATAATTTGCCCACCCCCGGTTGGAGCCTGTTAGACAATAAATGTTTTAATTCTCTCGGTATCAATTAGAGCACAAGTTCTCATTCAAAAGCCCCCAGATACAAATCCCAGAGGATCTTCTGCGCGCATGCGAGCGGAGTTGCGAGCGGAGTTGCGAGCGGAGTTGCGAGCGGAGCGTCGTCTGAGCTCCACGTCGGCGGAATCGTTCAGCGGGAAGGCGCTGCGGGACGCCACCAACTTGACGCCACGAAAACAAAAAAACAAAAAAACGAACACGACTTCACACAGGCTCATTTAAATGTTTTTGAGAATTTTTGTTCACAATGTAGTACACAGTTCCCAAGTGTGTTATTAATATGAAAATTCCCGCCAGTACTATTCTCAACTCATATTTTGTATTCAAGATGACGGAGGGGCGGAGCTATCGTTTTAGGAATAGAATTTGCCAGTCGAAAGTGTTGACAAAGCGCCCAACAGATGATGAAAATAGACTTGTCAAATGCACAAAAGTTACGCACCTGAGAAAAAAAAAAGTTTGATTTCTGGCTCATCTGCTGGAGAATTCCATCGCTAATCACAATATGCATCAGCATTCAAATAAAGAAAAAAAGGCAATATTTAGCTAATGTGTGATGACGCAAGAACTTGTATGAAGTTTCATTTCATTTGCTCTTAAATTGAAAAGAAAAAACTATTCCTGTCCCAGCATCGAATCGGATTATCAAGTTATCAATAAGAGAGACTGGGAAAAAAACCACAATCTGAGTCAGAACAATTGATCTTCTGCAGAAAGGAAATCGGAGTTAGCTAATTCCAACAGTTACGTGCGTACGTACGTGTGAAAATTCCCAACGTCTTCTTTCGTTTGTGCCGGCAGCTCCACTCCAACTCGGACAAAGGCGACGGATCGGTGCGCTACATCCTGAGCGGCGAGGGGGCGGGGACCATCTTCCTCATCAACGAGGTGACGGGAGACATCCACGCCACCAGGAGCCTGGACCGCGAGAAGAAGTCTCACTACGTGCTGCACGCGCAGGCCTTGGACCGCCACACGGAGGAGGCGCTGGAACCAAAGTCGGAATTCATCATCAAAGTGCAGGACATCAACGACAACGCGCCGCAGTTCCCCGACGGGCCCTTCGTGGCCACCGTGCCCGAAATGTCCGACGTGGGTGAGTCGACGCCAGTCGCCCGTCCGCTCGGGTCGTTCGTTCGGATGGGGAGGGATTCCCCGGGGCTCGTTAAAAAGCGTGAAATGTCACGAAACGGATTTGGCAAAAATGAAGGCCTTAAATGGCTTAATCGTTCATGAAATTAGAACATGGGTATTACGCTCTCGGTTAGCGCTGAGCTAGCTAGCCACATTGCTCGGCATGCATCGACGACGTTTCCACTTTTCGGCTGATGCGCGGTTATAATTAGGCGGCCGCTCCTCTTGTTCTTCCGGCCTCCCAGATGGGAAGACCTTTGGAAAGCACTCTAGCAAAGCCCGGAAGTCCAAGAAAAGCTTCGCTCCAGCTCAGATCCCGGCCCTCCCGGCGTGCGCGCCCGAGCACTCGCATCCATTTTTTATACTTCTTTTGTTCGTTATTTACGGCTGACAAAAGAGGTCCTCTTCTCGCTCCGCCGGCTTCATCGACTTTGGCCCAATAGATGTTTGATAACGCGCGCTTGCCGCAGTCTGACGGATATTTTCTGTCCTCTTTGTCCGCTTCAGGAAGAGCGGCGTCATGGAAAATAAGCATTCGGCGTAATATTTTCTCGTTTGGTGCATTTCACATTTTAACATTCGTGAGAACTCTCGTAATTCGATCAGCAGGAGACATCGTCACTTTTTCCTCTTGGTTTTAGTTATATTCCTGTGTCAGAAACTCTGACGTTGGTTCAGTCTGCTTGCTTCTTTTTTTTTTTTTTTTTAACTATGACGCAAGAACCTTGAAGAAACTTGATGCTAACAGATGACTCGTTTAGTAATTGCGGTCTTTTGAAACACATACTCATTTTTAAACTAGGTGAAAGTTTTTGGGATATTTCTGGCAAAAAGACTCACTGGTGATGCGTTCACTGACCGCTCACAATGTGGGAAATCTGGGAATCTGACACTTAACCTGCAACAAATATATATATATATATATATATATATATATATATATATATGTATTTGAACAATTCATAAAGATATTTGTTCTGTTTTGCTCTAGTTTTGATATTGTCGCCTTGGTGCGTCCTATACACGGTAAGATAGAAAATACCTGAATTGACGCTAAAATTCGGGTTATGTGTCATTATTTCACATTAGTCTACCTCAGCAGGTTTTTGCAGTAAGAAGCAGTACACAAGCCACTTCATTTAGTTTTAATATTTCTGAAGAGCCTCCAAAAAGGATCTGGCGGTGATCAAATTGACCAATCTGTTTTTTTTTTTTATATATATAATTATTTCAGTGGCGCGTTGGCGGTATGCTGTGTTTACATCCTCCAGACGAGACCTTTTTCTTTTTCTGTGTGTTGTCCTGTGTCAATGACTCTCCAAGTCCTCCTGTCCATGGCAGCGCGGATCACACAGAACAAGTTTTTGTGCTCTCCATGCAGACATGATTCAGGAAATGTCCTTGAACCACTCGGATGGCGGTTCAGTTGAAGTGGGCTTCAAAGTAAAGTCCTTCCAAGGCCTTTTTATGTGACTTGAAGTTTTCACATCACTTGAACATTCTGCAAAGGTAGCGATTGAATCGAAGGGTCGATGGGCAGAGGACTTAGGATGCAACCTTGAGGCATACCATTTTTTTTTCAATCTCAAAGTTCTGCAATGGAATAAGAAAGATGCTCCGGACTTTTTTATGTATTTTTTTATTTTTTCATGTCAATACCATTAAGAATACTCTTGAGTCGCGAACGATACCAAGCATGATACTGTCTGTGCTTTCGATACACAGGATTTCTCGTATCGGATCGAATGTTGCAATTTTCCTGATGTCAGGGACGTCCGATCCATTTTTATTCAGACCGATACTTGTATGCTTACTTACCTCGTAATCACCGATAAGAAAACAAAGTACCACCGGTACTTCTCATACACAAAAGTTCCCATTATTTCAATACAGTACAGCATTTTTTTCGATTAGCCATTTTCAATACCACTTTATGAGACCGATACTAGTACATTTACTCAACTTTTTTTCAGACCGATTACAGTACAGTATATGTACTCAACTTGTAATTGACACCGATGCAAATTCCTGCTCCCGCTAATATTGTTAATACACCAAATTTCCCCTATTTGATCCAATATAGCATTTTCCTTCAAATTAGGGATGTTTAATAAGACTTTTTTTTTTTTTTTACGGATACCAATACATGTACCGATACCAATTTAAGTATTCAGCTCTGAGTAGTCACAGATACCAACACAACTATTAAATTCGGATACCACTAGTAGTTTTGATACACCAAATTTCCGCTACATTTTCCCTTAGATCATTTTCCCTACATTTGCAGATGGCTGATAACGATTTTTTTTTTTACCCCAGACCGATAACAGCACAAGTGCTCAACTATTGCGTCAATCCCAAATAATGCTACCGATAGTACCTTCCATTCACAAAATTTGATATCGACTGCTATAAGATCAAGTATCGTTGGATATACTTGGTGTATCGCAGCTAGCCCCCTCCCCGTAAACGATTGCATTGAAGGAGTGATATCAGAGTACTTCCTGTTGAACACGGCCTTGAAGCACACCATGTTTTTAATGTCTCAATTTTCCAAGAGCTAATCACTGCCTGTGTCGGTGTCCCTCATGTTGTGCCGGGCGACTATCTTCCCGCTACAATTTGCACCGAAGAAATGAAGCCGCGGCGAGTGAGTGTCCATTAATTATGCAAACATCAACATGGCCGCAGGCGCCCTCTTAATATACAGTCGATACGTGCCAGCCGGCTCTCATGCGTATTCATGCGGACGTGGACGAGGGGTACGCAGGCGACGACAGACCCGCCGCTGCCAGAGCGGTTTTCGCGTGATTGTTCATGCCGACAAGCAAACAACGTCATTACGCGAGTCGTTCAAGTTAGGCTTGGAGGAAGCCCGGTCTTGTTTCTCGGCTTTTGCGTCAACGAGAATGAGAAGCAAATATCTTCGTCCGCGAACCTTGATCGGGAGAATGAGACGAGACCCAAAGAAAACGATGATCGCGTGACAATAACGATGATGAAATCTGTTTTCATACTATGCTAAAATGTTTCTTTGTTTTTTTATTGAACACTTCCCCCCAAAATTATGTTTCGGCTCAAAAGATCCGACTCGCTTCAACGCCACAGGCCATAATTGTGTTTTTGATAAAACCCCAGTGACAAATATATCTTTCTGAGACCCAACCTATTAATTTGTGTCCATTTTAGTGGACATATGTTTTTGGTCTATATCATTTGAACCATTGGAGCTACCCTGTTAAGTCAATGTGTTCTCAGCATGGGCCCCAGAATTGAACCTTGTGGAACACCATATCCTGGAATTATGACTGGAATTAAAAAAAAATTGCTTGACTGGAAATAGACTCAAAAACTACTATCTTTTGCTCCAACTAAACTAAAATGTCCTAACGTTCTTTGAGTCGGACCGAGACTAAAACATGGGCAGATTATTTTATCAAAACTAGCTCGAAATGTCCTTGCTTTTCATTAAAGACTAAAATGTCATCATTTGTCATCATCTAAAACTAATATTGTCAATAATTCACTTGTCATCTTAAACTACACTAAAAATGCCAATGGGTGACCTTTGTTAAGTAAAAAGAGACAAAAAATTCACAAGCTTTTAGTTGATGGAAACGTTAGTAGACTAAAAACACTGATTAAAAACTAAAACGATAGCTTGACACGTATGTCGTTATATCGGGTGAAATCTATCAATATTCCGTTATCGATATCAACAAAATACATTATGAACAAGGTTTGTTGGAGTTTGTGTTTTGGGACAACTTATCGGCCATATTTGTTGTTTACATTCACCTCAAAGTGTCGAGGTTCAAGCGGGATAAATCTGAGTTCCTACCTTCCTTGAATACAGCATTAGTTTTGTTAGCGTTTCCTTTTTGAACTTCCTGTTGGATACCCGTCGACTTCCTGGTGGCCCGAGAAAGACCGCACAGTTGAAACTAGGTACAGTCAGTGAAGCGACGGAAGGCCGTTGATGACGCCAGGGAGGAAATCAAGGGCCGTGAAGGGGGAAGATAATTAGCTGTTCTTCCCGCCCCTGGCCAACGCTAATCTCCATGAAAGTAGCTGCTCTTAATCGCGCGTCTCAAATGCCTTTCAGCAGTTGTCGCACAATGTCCAAGTCCCAGCTTCCCGCGTCTTCAGAGGGGGGCTACCGGAACCGCGCGGTCGCGAGGTAACGACCACCAGGCTTGGATGCCAAATGAAGGAAACTCAGCGCCGTTAGCGCTTAGCTAAATGAAAGTGGAAGTGAAGCAAGTGGCTTAAATGACTCCAGCTGCGAAACAATCTGTCGGAATTTAGGTTTTGACGGATGAAAAAAAACCTGATCAACGGTGTTTTGAGATTATGAACGTGTGGAGCTGTTAGTTATTAGCACTTAGCTTTTAGCACTTAGCTAAATGAAGGCAGAAGTGAAGCAAGTGGACAAAGACGCTTAAATGACCCTAGTGGCAAAAAAATCTGGGTAGAGAGAGAAAAAAAAAGACTGATAAGCAGTGTTTTGAGATGACATGGTGCACAACGGGGAGCTATTAGCGCTTAGCTAAATGAAAAATAATGTGAAACAAGTGGACAAAGACGCTTGAGATAACTCCAGTGGCAAAACGAGATGTTTATCTGAATTATGAGAGATATTGACTTCGCGACCGTGCGGTCCCGGTAGCCCCCCTCCGGTGTTACCAAATTACAAACGGTGCACAACGGGGAGTTATTAGCTCTTAACTGAATGAAATCTAACGTGTATCAAGTGGACGGAGATGCTGAAATGACTCCACAGGGGAAAGAACCCGTTAATCGGACTTTTGAGACATTTTTACTGATGAAAAAAAAAAAAAAACGAATCAAGGATGTTTCAAAATTGCAAAATGTGCACAACGGGGAGCTGTTAGCGCTTAGCTAAATGAAAGTGAAAGGAAGCAAGTGGACAAGGACGCTTAAATGACACAATTTGCAAAAATAACCTATTTGTCGGAATCCTGAGAGCTTCTGACCGATGCACAAAATAATGAATGGCATTTTGAGAGTGTGAACGGTGCACAACAGTGAGCTGTTAGCGCTTAGCTAAATGAAAAAAAAGTAAACAAAGACGTTTAAATGACTCCAGTGGCAGAAGAACTGGTTGATCGGAATTTTGAGAGATTTTTACCAATTGAAAAATACGACTCAGCGGCATTTTGAGTTTCTAAACGGTGCACAGCAGTGAGCTGTTAGCACTTAGCTAACTGAAAATGCATATGACGCAAGTGGACAAAGACGCTAAAATGACACCAATTGCGAAACAAGCCGTTTGTCAAAATTCTGCGAGATTATGACGGATGGAAAAAAACCTGATCAACAGCGTCTCAAGATTACAAACGGTGCACAGCGAGGAGCTATTGGCGCTTAGCTAAATGAAGGCAAATGTGAAAAACGAAGATGAACATGCTAAAATAACTCCAAAATAATCTAAAAATAACCTGTTTGTCGGAATTGAGAAGGCGTTTGACGAATGAATAAAAAATGAATCAACGCAGTTTAGATATTTCAAACGGTGCACGACGAGAACTTTTAGCGCTAAACAAAGCTAGTTAGCTATTATTTAGCTATTAGCTAAATGAAGGCAAAAGTGAAATAAGAGGACAAAAATGCTTAAATGACTCCAATGTCGGAATTCAGAGATTTCGACGGATGGGAAAAAAAGAAACAAAAAAACTGATCAACGAAACCGAAAAACGGTGTTTGGAAATTACAAACGGTGCGCGACTTTTAGGAAAACTACAGCCGCATTTGAACTCGATTCCCTCTCCAAAGAAGCTCACAGAATGTAAAGTAGCGAGCAAACCCCCACCGTTGAAATGATTGGGATTAATATCCGAACAAACGAAAGGGCGAACTTCGCTTGAGGGTTCTGTCTTCTTAATAAGATAAAAGAAAAAAATCAAGTCATGAATAAATATCACCGTCAAAATAAACGCATAAACATCGCGCAAGAATGCAAGCAAACGAAGCGTTTGGTGAAAAGCGTTGCGCCGCGACGTGTGTCACATGATCCCGGCCCCGGTCATGTAATTATACGGCAAAGGGTTAATGGAGCCTGTAATGCTATCTGAGCCGCGCCGCCGGTGTTAAATTGGCGCGCGACGGCCGGCGGGCACACGGCGCCATGACAGTAAATAAAAACCACCGGCAGGCTGCCATCATTCCTGGGAAAAATAATGAGAGCCACGTCGCTCGGAGTCAAGGTCAATGCCCTGAGAAAACAACACTGCCGGGAAACTACTTTGTCACCCGACTTAAATGGTATTGGCACTTAAAGGGGAACGTTTTCCTCACCGCAATATAGTTTATGCACGCGTACAAATATGGCGTTGGGATAAATATTATCTTTGTGCTACGTATATGGATGAAGCTGCAAAATTCATCTCGAGGGGGCGGCCGTTTTATAACCGGGTGGCTTCTGAAACTGTGAATTAAGAAAGACTGTGTAATGATTGGATTAATTATGAAAATAATCAATGACCGTATTTTCCACACGAAAAGGTGCACCGGATTAAAATGGGCACCCTCAATTAATGACATATTTTAAAACGTTTTTCTTATATAAGGTACTCCAGATTATAAGGCGCACCCTCAATTAATGACATTTTAAAAATGTTTCAATCATAATATAGGAATACTCAAAGTAATAACTAAAATAACTCAAATAATAACTCAGTTAATAACCTTGTTCAGCTGTAAACACACAAAAGAAATAAGGAAAGCTTATTTTATCGGTTCATTCCCCATCTACGGATCCCAATTTCAATATTGATCCAGATATAAGGCGCACCGGATTATAAGGCGCACCATCAGCTTTTTTGAAAAAAATTAGGCTTTTAGGTGTGCCTTATAGTGCGGAAAATACGGTACTGTAGTCACTTAGGTGCTTAAATATTGTGCAATATTTTGACCATTTTGGGTGATTTTTTTTTCTTATATTCTCGCAATATTTTAGCTAAGGGATAGTGTGACAACTAAATGTTGAAACTTGACATGCTGTCATCATCTGGGTGAAATTTCAGCTCCCTAGTCTCCTCCTTCAATACTTTGTTTTCATGTGAACTGTCTTTACTTTTGGTAATAAATTCCAAAGAATTAGATTACTTTAGGGACTAAAGCACTAATTGATATTTATTACATTAATTTATAAAGTAAATAATTGCTTTAGTACTTCATTCTTATAGTAGTTGTAGATGGTTCTTTTGAAAAAATGTAGAACATAAGACGTAAAAATCTGTTTTGGGGATTGAATAAGTTAAATACAAAGGAAAGAAATAATACAAATCATTCACTTACAAAGACACATTTTTACATTTCTTTTATTTATTTATTCATAAAGTAGTACTTTGGGATTAAATGTCTAGACTCAATAAAGACGTAAAAACACGTCTTTGGGATTGAATGAGTTCATTACTTAAAGTAGTTGCTTACTCATACTTATTTTTTATAGTACCAGTCATTTTTAGATGCTCCTTTCTCCAAACACTTGAAAAAAAATGGAAAACGTTATAATTTTTCATGGTAAATTTGTCTATTTGTGCCAGTCTAAAAATAATTAACGATTTCTCTGTCCAACAGAAAACAGCGATGCGAATCGCGCGGTTATTTTTTTCATTCCTTCTTATCAAAACAGATATAATCGACATTAGATTTTCCTTGTACCTTTTAGATTTTACTGTAGGACAGGATTTGAATCGATATCTGTGCTTTTTTCCACGTCAAATGAGGCGCCAGGCAGCGGGTAGCGCGTTCCCCTCTAATTATTATTGTCATCACATATTTGGACGCGGTTGCGGCTACGATACGCCGTGCGCGTCTGCTATAGACTTCACGCTCGCTGCGTCGCGTCCAGCCATCACAGCGCCATCATATTAGGATTCAATATTGTGGCGGTTCCCAGGAGAAGCCGTCGCAGGCTCGGCTGCTGCCAGCAAAAAAATGACCGGGAAATTACAAGCAGAATTACGCCGGTAAAGGCGAGAAAAAAAAAAAAAATGAAGATGAAATTATGGAGCCGCGCAGGCTTCGATCTGAACGCGCTCGGGTTGGGTTTCATGTCAAGGAAAATCAATAGGGTTCATGTTTTTACACCGTCAGCTAGCTTTAGCTTTATGCGCCACTTTCATTAACGCACTGATTTTTTTTGAAGCGTAGAAGTAATGATTTTTTATTTTCTTTTTAGGTACGTCGGTGCTGCAAGTAACGGCCACAGACGCCGACGACCCCACGTACGGAAACAGCGCCCGCATCGTCTATAGCATCCTACAAGGACAGCCATATTTCTCCGTAGACCCCAAAACAGGTGAGCTACAACACGCAAAAACACTTTTACTCACTATAATTATTCCTATTGCTATAAAGTGGTTCCCCAGTTTACGTCCCCGCCTTACGGTTTTGTCACTTTACGACGTGGACTGCGGTGTTTTTTCATCCCCACTTCACGGCATTTTTCCCGCTTTACGACATCAACAACTGTCATGACCTTAGGGGTTGGCTTTTTTTGCCTCCTTCTTCAGGCGTTTTTAGGAAATTGCTCTTATTTTCAGGTCCCGTCAAACTGCGCCGCGACGCATCCTAAGATGCCGGTCTGCTACTGGTTGGCGTCACGGTGTCACTATGATGGTGTCACTAAGATGCCGACATGCTAAAGACCTTTTCCAATTGTGAGTGTTTACAATATCGTGCAATTCAAACTTAAGCGTCAGAACATTAAACCCAAATCCGACAGCGCTCGCAAACTTGGCCACTGGACCAGAAAAACTCTCGTTTGTTAGCTTAGTGCTAGCTAGCTAGCATGACAACTTAGAAGGTGGCTAAAAGTGTAAAACCAGCCTGGGCGCTGTGTTTCGACAATATGGAGTAGAATTAAAACGTTCTTGAAAAAACACCCCCCCCCCCCCAAAAAAAAAAGAAACAAAAATCTACTTTAGTCCAGCAACAAAATATTTGTACTTTATTACTTAAGTACAAGGCTCAGAGTGATAACTACAGGGAACAGCATGTTCTTCATCATAACCAAAAATGGTTCTCAACAACCTCAGCATGCAGATGGAAGCAGATTTTTTTTTTTTCTTAAGTGGAGAAAAGTGTCGCAGCAGGAGCCTGAAAGGATCTTTTTTGTGCAGCAGACGAAGCAATTAAATGTAAATCACATGGCAAAGTGGACGACTTTTGTGGGACGTGAAAAATGGATTGTCATGCGCCTCCTTGTCATCTTTGACAGCCGGCCCTTGAAAAGACTAGCGTGTCCCAAACGCTCAGGCTTCAGAAACTACTTCTACATGCCTACAACCTTATTTTAAAACACTACTTTTTTTTTTTTTGAAACCTTACCCCTGCTTGAAACCTTACCCCAAAATCCCAAATTCTTCTTCAACACCCTAATTCTACAACCTTATTTTAAAACACTCCTTTTTTTTTGAAACCTTACCCTTGCTTGAAACCTTACCCCAAAATCCCAAATTCTTCTTCAAGACCCTAATCCTGCTTTGAAATTTTACCGAAAACAACCATTCTTGTTTCAAACTTAAAATCTTGAAACCCTTTTTTGAAACCCTCATTGTGGTTCATAATTTCAAACACTCATCCCTGTCGGTGTTTCAAACCCTAACTGTTCTTTAAAACCTTTGTGTAAAGTAGATAACTTTATTTTGACATTTTGAGCAGCAAAATGTGTATATTTTGTCTATAAATAATTTCAAAACTAAATTATATTTCATGCTCTATTAACTCATTTGCTGCCAGCCCACTCAAAAGAAATCTTTGACGTCAATAGCCGTCATGGGCAGTGAATGAGTTAAATGTTGTTCTCAAATGTTGTTCAAGTAGTCCATTTTTAATTTTGGGGTATAATACCAGAAACTTATAGTGACTGTTTAAATAATTAGCTCTGAAGTCAGCTGTTAAAACAAATCTTTTGGTCTATATCTTTTGACACATTAGAGCTCTCCTACTAAGTCTTAATGTGCTCAGCGGAGGCCCCGAAACGGAACCCTGTGGAACACCATATCCTCCTTGTGTCCATTGTCGTTGACATTTATTCCTTTGTCTGTCCTTTAGAGCTACTCCCTTAAGTCCTAGTGTCCCCGTTAGAGGAAATCCTGGCCTTTCCAACAATATCTGGTGTTGGTCGCTTTACCGAGACAAAATGGACACGAGTGGAAAAAAATGAACAGGCTGGATCTGGAATCGTTTTTGTACCTGAGCTCTCCGCTCTCGTGCAGCGGCCATGACTCGTTTGCATGTGCCGACTCAGCGACTAGTCCGCACCGTAATTCTTGCTCGGGGCGTGCGGGAGACCGGGCACGCGATGGAAGGCCAGCTGCACGTTACACACACACACACACACACACACACACAAACTCACATGGAGTTACACAAGTAGCCTGTTGTTTTCGCCACTGGCCATCCAAGCTCATCCCTCAAATTAGCACGCACGGCCCGCGCGAGGAGAAGACGAAGAAGCGGAGCCGGCGTGACGCTTTCTTCTGGTCTTGAGTCTTAGTTCTCTTGACGTGGGATCTCCGTGG